>NW_024070199.1:46815866-46833731 GCF_014754425.2 Oryx dammah
CACCATCACCATCACCACCATCACCATCACCACCATCACCACCATCACCATCATCACCATCACCATCACCACCATCACCACCATCACCATCACCAATACCATCATCACCACCACCACCACCATCACCATCACCACCATCACCGTGCTCATCACCATCACTCCTCATCGTCCTCCTCAAGACATCCCCAACTCCCTGCCAAAGACAAAGAAAGGCAGGAGGAAGAGAGCCACCCCACACCTCCTCCATGCTCCACAGCTCAGGTCACAGAGCCTACACCCACCTCCGTGCCCCTAGGCTCCCTCCCTCGCCTCATGTACACACGCAGTCTTCTTCATCAGACAGGTCCCAGGGTCCCCAGAGCTGACCTCAGCAGTCTCTACATTATACCCTGACACCAGCCTTCTCTGGAGGCATGCACACCTGTCTGCAAACGCAGGTGAGCATGGGGCTCAGGAGCTCTGTTCCTAACTTGGTGCTGGCTGTGTTGCTCCTAAACAGTGAATAGCAGAGATGGAGGAGGGGCTGCCAGAGAAGAGAAAGAGGGAGGGGAGGAAGCAGGGAGGGAAAGAGGGAGGGGCTGACATCTGAAGAACAGATCAAATCCCAGGGGAAGCCTTGGGCCACCTGCAGAATTCCAACGGTCAGCAGGGCTGCTAACCAGACGCGCCAGCTCTGCTCTGGTCCAACCCAGGAGCCGGGGGCCAAACCCGGCCCTCAGACCTTCTTGGACTGCACCTCCTCCCTGGGGCATGGGTGGGGGGGTCACTGGTGATGGTCCCACACCCCGCTTGGTGACTGTGACTCCTGAAGACGGGCAGGACAGGTGAGCATCTCTGGGGTGGGGACAGCACTGCCTAGCATCTGCTGCCAGCTGTTGTGGTCTGGGCAGGCCCGGCTATCCACCTGTCCCGAGATGCCAGGGGTCCTGCAGACCAGCCTGGAGCCTCCCACCCCACCCCCAACCACAGAAGCTTCTGCAGGGGGTCCCAGTGCAGGCCCGGTTACCTGCCTGTCCCGGGCTGCCAGGGGTCCTGCAGACCAGCCTGGAGCCTCCCACCCCACCCCCAACCACAGAAGCTTCTGCGGGGGGTCCCAGTGCAGGCCAAGGTCTGGGGGCTGAGGGCCTTCACCAGAGTCTGTCCTGGGTCTTGAGAGGCCACTTTGCAGCCAGAGACACAGAGAAGCTAAGGGACCTGCCGGGCAGGTGGTGGGAGTATCGACAAAGCCCAGGCCATGAACCTGCAGGGTGGCCTCCCTCCACTTCAGAGTGGCAAGTTGGGCAAAGAGTGCAAGGGTCATGTGTACAAGACCCTGTAGGGCAGAGTCAGAGGGGCATTCTGGCTGCCCAGGCCACTCCTCTGAACCTACTTCCTTCACACCCTGAATCCTGCAGCTGTAGGCCACTCGGGGCCAGCAGCAGAGCTGAGCGTGTGAAGGAGAGGCTGGCACCCTGGTGGCAGAGGCCAGACAAGGGCTAAAGATGGCCTTGCTGACACACCCCAGTGTCTGTCCCACTGCCCTCCCCCCCAGACCCCAAGGGTCACCTATGTCCACTGCCCTCCTCCCCAGACCCCAGGGGTCACCCGCTTCCCACTGTCCTCACACCAGACCCCAGGGGTCACCTGCATCCCACTGCCCTCACCCCAGACCCCGGGGGTCACTTGCATCCCACTGCCCTCCCCCCGGCCCCCAGGGGTCACCTGCATCCCACTGCCCGCCTCCCCAGCCTCACAAAGAGTCACCTGTGTGTGGGAACCTGCAGCTCTCCCAACCCAGCTTCCAAAATCAGGCTCGTCAGCCCTTGCTCCCGCAATGCTGTAGGCAGGGGGCAGGGTGAGCAGGGCCTGCAGGGCAGGGTGGGCGAAGCAGGGTGAGCAGGGCTGGGCTGGGCGGGAGCTGGCTACTCGGGGGAGTGGAGAATGACAGTGGAACCTAGGGGGCTGGGGCTGAATTCGCGGTGCCTCACACTCGCTGTGTGACCTCAGGCTGTCGCTCAGCCTCTCTGTGCCTGTTTCTGCCAGGGAGGAAGAAGCCACAGGAGGTCACGGCGGGGATCTTCTGGTGTTGCGTGATGACCCGTCTGCCTCCCACTGTCATCTCTAAGCAAACCTGCCAACGGGGAGGCGCGGCTGCCTTGGGGTGTTAGGTAACACCCCAGCCTGCTCCTCAGACCGCAGCCACACGGCGGGACCCAGATCCGCCTGGCGCCTGAGGCGGCTGCTGCAGCTGGTCCTGCTAGTGGCAGCTGGGGGCTGGAGGGGACGGCTGCAGGCTCTGGAGAGGCGCATGCGGGCCGGCCGGCCCTCTCCGCACCCCCAGGGGGCGCCCGTCCTGCAGTGCCTGCCGGCCCTCACTGGGCAGCCTGCGGCACCTGTCCACGGCCCCTCCGGACACTGCTTGGACACTCCCCTGGAGACTCCGCCAGCTCCGGACCTACAGGATCCCCGCCAAGAAGAGCCTGTGCTGGGGGCGGCCAGGGTCCGAGGGGTCAGCTGAGCCCTCTGCTGGGCAGGCACACCACCCCACCCCATCTCCCCCCGAGGGGGCGGCAGAGCTCAGTGGAAACTCCAGGGGACCAGCCTGGAGGAGGGAGCCAGCCCGCCGCGCGGATGCCCTGCTGCACGGTGAGGAGCGCGCCCGCCTGGGCTGGGGGCGGGGGTGGCCCCGCCGAGCTTTGGGGGCTGAAGGGAAGGTCTGGGCGCTTGGAGAGGGGCCGGGGAGCAGCAGGTGGCAGAGCCCTCTGGTTTTCTGCTGACTTCCCCCAGGTCCCTGGTGGGGGCGGGCCGGGGGCTGACACCGGCCGGGTGGGGGTTGGCTCTGCCCGCTCGTCCCCAGACACGCCCCTCAGTGGGAGCCGGGCAAGTGGGTCCCAGGGCACCCTGGGCAGTACTGCATTGCACCCACGCCTGGGCTTCCGCGTCCCTTCCCCACCACCCCGCCCCTGGGGGCAGCTCCAGCCAGCGTCTCCTGGAGGAGCAGCCGGACAGGCTGGGCGCTTTGGGACTTGCGAGCCCTGCAGGGTCACTTCTGAAGATCCCTGTGTCCCGTCAGAGCCTCAGACTTCTGGCTTCTTCGCCCACCATGGTTCCTTTCTTAAAAACCGGACTTCAGAGGCGGGTATCTGTGAATTTCTGAGCTAACGTCACCCTGACAGGGTGGAGTATAAAGCTGAGAGGTGCTCAGGGTGGTGACGGAGGACACAGATGCAACCTGGAGTGCAGATGGGGTTCCTGCAGCAGAAGTGGGGTCCCCAGCCTGTGTGTGTACCAGGCACCTGGGGAGCTCAGTGCCTTCACCCCAAGGGGCTCCGAGGTCAGGGGGGGCCTGGCCACCACGCATTGTCTCCTCTGGTGTTTACATAATGTAAGGAGGCTGCAGCCCAGGGCCTGTGGTCCAGACCCTGGGTGAGGAAGGCTCTCTTGGTGCGGCGGGGCAGAAGCAGCCAGCTCAGGACCCCAGGAGAGCCCCGGGGCTGGATGCAGGGCCACCCTAGACCTGGCCAGCGTCGAGGACTCGGGGAGGCAGAGGTGATGGTCACAGAGCCTGGGTTCATGTCCCTGCTTCGCCCCAGGTGTGTGTCCCTGGGCAAGGGCCTGCCTTCTGCCTCTGCTCCCTTTGTCCTTCTGGGAGGTTAATAATCGCGCCCGCCTCGCCACCACTTTCGTGAGAATGAAACAAGTTCCCGGATGTGGGGTGGCTGGCATGGTGTAACACCAGGCCATAGGTGTGTTGTTGGTTGTTGCCACTAAAAATTCAACTGAACGTTCATTAATTTTGATGTTGCATTTTCCTATTCATCTTTGGAGAGCCAACAAATTCATTTTAGTCTCAGATAAGTATGTACCTCTTGAGAGGCTGTGCCCACAGTTCTGGCAGCAAGAAGTTCCGTGGCTCGGGTCGTGGGCGGGAGGGGTGGGGGAGGGCAGCGAGCTCCATAAACAGAGGGCAGCGGGGCCGGGAGGCTGTCCCCGTGAGTGGGGACCACCGGCCACGCAGCACCCAGCCCTGGGTCTGAGCCTCCCATCCCCCGGGGACCCCCCCACCCCAGGTCAGTAGGGGAGGCACTCAGACCTGCCCCCCTGCAGGTCTGCTCCTGCTGACTCTCAGGCTGACTCCTCCAGGCGGCAGAGGGGGCGAAGAGAGGAATAATAATTGGGCCAAAGGAAACATCCAAACTTCACTTCTCAAGCTCTCCTCCTGCAGCCAAGGAAGGCGGGGAGGGAGACGCTGAGCCCACAGACCCTGGACCCCACTCCCGGGCAGGGCTGCAGGGGAGCAGGCTCCCCTGGGGTCCCCACACCCTGGGCTTCTCCCTGCGAGGAGGGCCCCCAGGGCCACAAGAGACGCCCCTCCAGAGGTCTGATTGAAGCCATTGGCTGGTGAATTTGGATGAAAGACCCTCTTTTCCTAAAAGGAAACCCGAGGTGATGGGGTGGGGAGGGGGCGCCTGGGAGCGCAGGAGCCAGGAGACGGTGGTGACGGCAGCTGGGCTGGTGTGTCCGGGCGGAGCATGGCTGCTAGGATTTGGGGCCCTGAGGGGGCTGGGCAGCTCCAAACAAGCCTCTTGGCTAGGCTTCTGCCGTCCTTCTCAAGGAGGCCCCACAGGGCCCCCAAGCCCACGTGAGTCCCTGGGCTGGACAACCCTCGTGCACTGTCCCAGATCCCTCGACTTCACCAGCCTTGCTGTGCCCCTCCCCCAGACCAGACCCTCACCGCCTCCCGCCCTTCTCGCCCTGCAGCACCACCTAGGATCACCCCGCCTCCTCACACTCGCCCTGGGTAAGACCAGGGCAGGGGCAAGGATGCCCCAGAGCCAGCCGGCCAGAGGGGCCCACTCGGTGCCCGGGGGCCCAGGGTGACCCAGGTGTGTCCTGGAGCCCTCTGGGCCTTCATCTCCAGCCAGAAAGTGTCACACCGCAGCTGGCTGAGTCAGGAGCCAGCATGCTCCGGCTGGCAGTCCTCGGCTGGCCCACAGTTTGTCCTTATCACATCCTGTCCTTCCTCCAGAGCCCAGTCCACCCCGGGAACCCACGGCCCCCGTCCAGCCCCTCAGGCCTCCCTGAACCCACATCCGCTCGGCTCCTCCTCCAGGCCCGGGGGTGCTCTGAGGACTGACTCAGCAGAAGGGCAGATCCCTTGGCAGGGGAGGAGCCCGCACCTCAGTAACAGAGCCATCTGAGACCCACTCTGTCCTTACCTGGCTCGGGCCAAGCATTAGCAGACCGGGTGCCCCAGACCCTGAGAGAGACTCAAACCCCTTCTCTGACCAGCAGCTCATCGGTCCAGCCCAAATATGCTCACCAGACATTTCCAGGCATCGTTCTGTGTGAAACCTCCCTGGAGGTCCAGGAGATACAGAAAGAGCTGGACACCCTCAACCACACCCCTCCCCCACCCCCACCATGGGCCTAGAGGAGACAGACTCAGAGCGACAAAGTGCGCCAGCTCCAGGGTGCAGCCAGGCGGGTGGGGAAGGTGGCGGGAGCTGACTGCAGGTCACCAAAATGGCCCCCTGGCCTCCACCTGCTGAGCGCGGCCGTCCTGGGGGCTTCCTGTTCTAGCTCTCCTATCCCTACACCTGCCTGTGAGTAACTACTGTCCTGAGTAAGGACTGTCTTGTTGCTGGGGAAACTGAAGCATGGGAGGTTGTATTGGTCAGCTAGTGCTGTGTAACAAATTGCTACAGACTTAGCAGCTCCAAGAGCTTCTCCCCATCCCTCACCCCACCGCTATTATTCCCGTGGCCAGCAGTCCAGGCTTTGCTGGGGTGTCTGCTCAGAACCTCACAGATAGAAATCAGGACAGCTGCCGGTGAGTTCCTTCATCTTCCCCTGGGAGAGAGCTCACTCCCACGATCACCCAGGCCCTTGGCCAACCTCCATTTCCAGCAGCCGTAGGACTGAGGCCCCGGTTCCTCGCTGGTTGTCAGCGGGGCCACTGTGTTCCCTGCCACGTGGCCTCCTCTGTCTTTGTGGGGAGAGCCTCCCTCCCGTCACGGCCTCCTCCGTCTCTGGCCCCCAGATCCAGTAGCCAGACCTGCTCCACTCATCTCCTGGTTGATGAACCAAGGTCGACTGAGTAGCGGCCTCAGTGACCTCTGCAAAGACCCCCATTGCCAGGTTGAGTGAAGTCATCACAGGCACCATCTCGCTGGTATTCACAGGTGGCACCGAAGCTCAAGGGCAGGATATCGTGGGGAGGGGCATTGGGCCATCCTGCAATTCCATCTGCCATTCCTGCCCCCCCGGAGGTTCAGCGACGTTCAAGGTCAAACAGCCAGTGAGTGGCAGAGCTGTGGTCCCCAGGGGTCTGGCTCCAGGGACGCAGCCCTTCCGAGAGGGGAGGGCTCGTCTCAGGGGAGTGGGAACCTGAGCCAGGGCTGTGGGGCTACGCCTGACGGAACCCAGGGGGCTGACAGGAGAGAGGGCCTGAGGGGCCGGCCCTGAGGGCGGGGGGCATCACCCCTGCCGCAGGAGGGGCACGCAACACTTTCCCCTCACCCCATCTCAGACCCACCATGAGGCTGCACAGACGAGGGGCCGGCCAGACAGCCCCGGGGGCTGGGCCGGATCCCTGGAGGTCAGGGGGTCAGGAGGACCACAGCGGCAGTTGCCGAGGTCTGGGGGTGAGCAGGGCGGGGGCTGCGGAGTGAGGGTCTCCGGGTGGGCACGTGCTCCCACAAGCTGCCTGTCCGTCCACGTGATTACTGTCTCTCAGCCTGGAGGGCACCGTGGCAGCCTGGTGATGACGTGGTCAAAGACACAGCCTGCTGGACGGACTGACAGCCAGGCCCCCGCCCAGCAGCCGCCGCAGCGCAGGCTGGGCTCCTAGGGACCCCTCCCCAGCAGATGAAAGCCAGCAGACGGGCTGCTCCCCGGCGGGTCCCACGGCCCCCACGCCCTGGGGCAGCAGAGGTGGCAGCCACAGGACGCAGCGCCTCCTGCCCGGGGCCCGGGGAGCCGCCCCGTCGCTGGCGTGGCGCCCGGCTGCCCGCTGCAGCCACGGCCGTCCTTGCCAGGTGTGTGAAGGGGAAGGCGGGCCGGGCAGCCTCCTGGCACAGATGGGGCCTGTCAGCTGCCTTAAATTACAGCTCACCCCACCTGGCTGGCGAGACCTGCCGCCTCCTCCTCTTCCTGAAGAGACTCTCCCTCATTCCCCTCCGCCCCGCAGGGGTTCCCTGCCTTGGCCTGAAGGCACAGGACCCAAGGGTGGGGTGCCTCCTGCTCCTCCTGGAGCACAGGCTGGTGAGCGGAACACCCACCAGGCAGGAGCCAGCACATCGACACAGAAGCCGCGAGTGTTCCAGGCCCCGTAAGGGCTCCCCGGCACGTGCTGCACTGACTGTGGGGTTGGCCCGCCTTTGCGGCCACACTGTGAGGCGGTGGGCAGAGGCCTGGAGAAGAGCTCGGGCACCACGCCAGCCCAGAGGGGCTCCCCATCCAGATGGAAAACCGGCAAAACCGCAAGGAGCTGGAGGGTGGAAGGCAGGCCACACAGGAGGCTGCCAGGAGGCCTCCCTGGAGGAGGTAGCGGGGTGGGGGTGTGGCCCAAGACAGTCCCGTTTGCTCCAAGACGGGAGATGGCCGATTCTGTTCAGCCAGTCACGGCCCACGCTGTCAGAAGGCAGTCACTCCTGTGCCCCAGGCATCAGTGCTGGGGGACACCAGCTCTCCCCCTGAGGCCTCCGTCAGAGCCGTGGGGGCCCTCGCACGTCCTGCCTTCGTGGTGGACATGTGTTAGTCTCCTGGAGTGGCTGGTGGCCAAGCCCCACGCGAGGACTTCAGCAATGGACCTCTAGCCTCTCACTCTGGGGGCCAGAAGCTCAGGATGGAGGCATCTGGGGGTTTTGTTTCCTCCGTGGGCTGGGACGGAGAATGCGGTCCAGACCCCTCCCCCCAGCTCCTCGAGGCTTGCTGGGGGTCCTGCTGGGGGGTCGCCGGTTTGCAGAGACACCACCGCGTCTCCACCTGGTGTCCCGGGCTCCTGTGTTCTGCAGCTGAGCCGAGCCAGCAGGTGCTAGCGGCCGCCTGGCCTTTCAGTGGGGCTCCCCTCTGCCAGACCCGGACCCACACACCCGCGGGGAGCCTTCCGGCCAGTGGTTACAAAACCAGAAGACTGGGGCCCTTGGAGAAGACTCTGGGTGAGGTCCGGGCAAGGTCCAGTCTCGGGCCTCCGTGGTCCAGGAGAGCCGGGCAGGACCAGCCTGGCTTGATCTTGCCTCTCGGGATGAGCCCCGAGGTGCTCCGGCTTCCCCATCGCTCCCTAGAGCGTCTTCCTTTCCTCCCAGCAGGGGTCACTCTGGGCCGAGGGTCTTGCTGCACCTCCACCTTTCTGGGCCCGGCTCTAGTGGTAAAGAGCCCGCCTGCCAGGGCAGGAGACCCACGAACCTTGGGTTCAGTCCCTGGGTCAGGAAGATCCCCTGGAGGAGGCCATGGCAGCCCACTCCAGTACTCTTGCCTGGAGGATCCCAAGGACAGAGGAGCCTGGAGGGCTACAGTCCATGGGGTCACAAAGAGTCGGACACGACTGAAGCAACTCCGCGAACACGAAGAAGGGTGGACAGATGGATGGACGGGAGATCAGGTGGGGGGAAGCTGAGACCCCAGAGGTGCCAGCTGGAGTGGAGGCTGCCACGCCCACGATGTGACCGCCCGTGGACAGGGGGTGGGGCAACGGGGCGAGTGAGCGAGTTAATGAGGATTGCAGTGGAGGACCAGCACGGATACCTCTCCCACATCTGACCATGGCGGGGTTAACGGAGCAATAATGGAGCCCCTCCTGCACGCCAGGCACAGGAGCATTCCCTCTGTCTACCCTCCTGAAGCACCTGATAGGAAGCTGTGATTAAAACCTCTGTAGAAGGGCGAGGCTGAGGCTCAGAAAGGCTGAACAACCCGCTGCACCGTCTACCAGACTGGCTTCAGAGAGAGCTTTCTGTGACTCAGTCCCGCCTTTCCCCACCCCTGCTCTCAACAGCTGCTCTTTGTGAGAGAAGACGATCAAACATTCCTTTTGGATCAAAATGATTCAGGTTTTGTTCCCCAGTAAGAATGCAAAACTTCTTAATGAAAGACTTCAGATAAGCCACCAACAATCCCTCACACCCTAGTACAAATTAAGAGTGTTTTGGGGTGGGGGGGGGGTCCACGGTGAGGATCGGTTCGCAGCAGAATAGGATTCAGAGGACTGGATATCCAGAGGCCATGAAGCCTAAGCAGGGAACCCCATCCTGGATTTCAGGGGGCTTTTTAGGTAAGGGGTACACCCTGCAAGAGAGCCTGGAAAGAAGTAAAAGTCCAAGTGGCTGGCCCTGCACAAAGAGGAAACTCTGCCCTCAACCCACCCCACCGTAGGACCAGGGGCACCTGGCGTGGCCAAGGCGCTGGGCCCCTAGCTCTGCCCTCAGCGTTCCCTACACTCCTGTCTCCTCAGGGCCTCACAGACCCGTCCGGCCCCCCAGGGAAGCCCTCTCCCTCCCCCAGGGCCCGGCACTGGGGTCTGTGCTGGAGGGCCCCTCCCTCTCTGCCGCCGCCTCACTCCCGGGAGCACAGAGATTTGACCTGGGGTGGGGGAGGCAGAGCAAACAGATCCAGGAAGACCAGCCTCCTGCTGGTCAGGAAGGACCTCACCGAGGGTCCCTGCAGGTCCACCTTGGCCAGAGAAAACCAGAAAGTGTGGGAAAGAGCCCAGGGGACCACGGGAAAGAGTGGGGCTGGCCGCAGGCCTAGGGGCCTCCCTCTCCGTCACCAGGTCTGGGCCCTGTGATGGCCCCTTGTCCACGCGGCGCTGGGACAGTGTGGCCCCAGACGTTCCAGGGCCGTGATTCCAGGGACGACAGGCCCTCGATGGCTTCCCTGACCCCTCCAGGAATTCCTCCCCAGCTCGGGCCTGAAGCTGAAGTCCCCGGGCCTCCAGGGGTGGGGACGTTACAACTCAAGGGCTTTGCTCCAAATAACCTATTTTCCCAACAGACAGGCAGGTGCTGGGGAGTGTGATGGGGCGGGGGCCACGTGCTCACACCCCCTGGGCTGACTTCCTGATTCTGTGAAAGGATAGACCTCTTCCTTCCATTTGGAGACCTGACGCATCAGGGGGTCCGGGAGACCTTCTCACCCCAGAACCTGCGGCCCCGGCTAAGCAAGGGAGCCCACGTGAGGAAGGGGGCTGCCCGCCATGTCTGGGGAGTTGGGACGGTAGGGTAAGGGAGTTAGAAAAGATGAGGTTCAGAAAAAGAACGAGACTGGCACTTTACAGGAACAGATCACCTTTAATGAGGCGAGAAGGGGCAGCAGTCAGATAAGTGAGCTGCTGCACTAACCAGAGGAAAGAGTAAGTATCAGCTCAGTTCAGTTCAGTCCAGTTGCTCAGTCGTGTCCGACTCTCTGCGACCCCATGAATCGCAGCACGCCAGGCCTCCCCATCACCATCTCCCGGAGTTCACTCAGACTCACACCCATCGAGTCAGTGATGCCATCCGGCCATCTCATCCTCTGTCGTCCCCTTCTCCTCCTGCCCCCAATCCCTCCCAGCATCAGAGTCTTTTCCAGTGAGTCAACTCTTCGCATGAGGTGGTCAAAGTACTAGAGTTTCAGCTTCAACATCATTCCTTCCAAAGAACACCCAGGGCTGATCTCCTTTGGAATGGACTGGTTGGATCTTCTTGCAGTCCAAGGGACTCTCAAGAGTCTTCTCCAACACCACAGTTCAAAAGCATCAATTCTTTGGCGCTCAGCTTTCTTCACAGTCCAACTCTCGCATCCATACATGACCACAGGAAAAACCATAGCCTTGACTAGACAGACCTTGTTGGCAAAGTAATGTCTCTGCTTTTGAATATACTATCTAGGTTGGTCATAACTTTCCTTCCAAGGAGTAAGCATCTTAATTTCATGGCTGCAATCACCATCTGCAGTGATTTTGGAGCTCCCAAAAATAAAGTCTGACCCTGTTTCCCCATCTATTTCCTATGAAGTGATGGGACCAGATGCCATGATCTTCGTTTTCTGAATGTTGAGCTTTCAGCCAACTTTTTGGCTCTCCTCTTTCACTTTCATCAAGAGGCTTTTTAGTTCCTCTTCACTTTCTGCCATAAGGGTGGTGTCATCTGCATATCTGAGGTTATTGATATTTCTCCCGGCAATCTTGATTCCAGCTTGTGCTTCTTCCAGCCCAGCGTTTCTCATGATGTACTCTGCATAGAAGTTAAATAAGCAGGATGACAATATACAGCCTTGACGTACTCCTTTTCCTATTTGGAACCAGAGTAAGTATATATAGACATATATATGGAAAGCTACTGTCTGAAGGGGGCCTGTTCTTCTCCAAGGTTGTTCGGAGTAGTTGTCTCTTAAATGGCTGGGACAAGGAATTCTAGAGATCGGCCAGAGGCTGGACGGTCTGGGAGCTGGGCTAATCAACCTTAATGTCCATTTTTTTTTCCTTCGGGTGACAGAATTCTTTGTTTTGCATAGAATAATGGGGAGGCCCTGGAGGGGAGTTTTAACTCCAGGCTATTTTCAGCACTGTAATAACTTTCCTTCAGGGACTGCCCCAAGGGACCCAATTCTTCCTTGAAGTTCTCCCCTCCACTGTGCAGTGGCCTCACTTGGGATGCTTGTAAAACTCCCCAGGCCTGGACCCTACTTGCCTCACCACCAACTTAAAGGGAATCCCTGGGGGTGGGAGGGAGACCTTCTCCCTCGGAGTCGGGGTGGGCCCGTCTGGGCCAGGCTTCCAGAATGGCTGAGGCTGTTAGGGGAGGGGCTCTATGGAGGGAGGTGGGAGCTCCCAGAGCACAGGAGACTGGAGACCCGGCTCGGAGAACTAGCTGAAGACAAGGAGGAGGGGGCAGAAACAGCCGTGGGGGTCGGGGGGCTGTAAGGAGCAGCCGGGTCCATCCCCACGTCGGCCACCACCCCGCCACGTCCTGCCTCCTCACACCCCCTTGCTTAAGGTCCAAAGAGCCCACCAGCTGCCAAGCTATGGACTGAGGAGGGAAACCCCCGGGGAGGCAGGCACCAGGGGCACGCAGCCCAGCCAGGCATGCACAGGTCCCCCCTCCATGTCATCCCTCTGCCCACCCCCCCCCACCCCACCCACAGAGAGCAGATTGATATTTACACAGCAGGTGTGGACACATGGAACAAAACCTCCCCACCCAGAGAAGGAGGGTAAAAACCCTGGGACTCCAGGGTCCCCTCCACTCTTCCCGAGTCTGCTGGACCGGACAAACCCAGACAGACAGGCAGCTGCCTTCTTGGGGCTCACAGCCACATGGGCTCAGCTCCAAGGAGGCTAAGGGGAAGTTGGCAGAGCCGGGGGATGTCCGGGAAGGCTTCTAGGAGGAGGTGAGGCTGGAGCCAAAGGGGGCTGAAGGAGCGGGCTTTCCTAGTAGACTCGGTGCAGGCTGGGGGCCGTGTGTCCCTGTGGAGGGAGGGTGCCAGGCACACGCCGGGCTGATGGACATACCCTTCCGTTGTTTAATTCTTCTTTCCTGGATGTGCTTGGCTCACGCGCAAACCAGCCCTGGCGCGGCGCTCCACCCTCACACCCCTTGGCTTCCTTCTAGAAGTTGCTGGTTCCTGAACAGTTCTGCCCCCCTACCAGGCCTGCTCCCTTCCTCTCTCGGAGCCACCCCTCTGCAGGGCGCCTCCTTCCAGAGCCTTCCCTTTCTGGTCAGCTGCCCTCTGGCGCCCTGGACCTCAGGTTGAATACACGTAAGGATGACTTGGAAGCCAAAAGTGCTGACATCCTGGTCCCCTCCACAAGCCAGTGGCTCTTCCCAGGGACCCCGGAATCTGCATTTGGGGGCTCTGTGCTGGTGGGCTCCCAGATCCTTATAACTGAGGTTGCATCTCTACAATCCCGCATGGGAGCCCGTCTGGTTACCAGTGGGCATCAGCCCTTCCCAGGAAGCCATGCCGGTGGATGGACACAGCTGCCCACCAGCCCTCTGCCCACGTGCAAACATTTACCAAGACGGGAGTGCAAGGACCCCCAGTAGTGACCCCACCGCTGATCACGGTTGCTTGTAATACAGCATCACATCTAACAAGGTGCAGAAACTTTCCAATACTTACAGTGATTAAAATTGGAGCTCTTTTAGCTAAAACAAGAGGGTGGACTCCCAACCTGCCCACCTGGCCCATCCCAGCCCTGTCTCTGCTCTTTGACGAATATGTCCAGCAGTTTTCAACCACTAATGGAGCAGATGAGCTAATTTTCTGTGTGGTTTGCCTGTTACTTTCTTAATATTTATGTATTTGTGTGGCTGTGCTGGGCTTTAGTGGCAGCATGAGGGATCTAGTTCCCTGACCAGGGATCAAACCCCCTGCATTGGGAGCGGGGAGTCCCAGCCCCTGACCCACCAGGGAAGTTCCTGCCCATTATTTTGTAAATCCATCGTCTACTCCACAAATTGCCTTACACTGCACGATGCTTTCAGTAAGAGGCCGTCCTTCCTGCCCCCCAGGCCTTGTCATGCCCATAGACTCCACCTTGTATCAGCTCTGGGCAGCAATGGGAATCCAGGGATGGCCCAGCAGCCCGGGGCTTCCATGGCCCGCACCTCTGTGGGGATGGGGATGCGAGAAGGGGAGAGAGAGTGACCCTAAGAGGCAGCCTGGGTGTGGACGCTGCCTTTGGGGCCTCCAGGAGCTGAACTCGTTGGGGACCTCGGGCTGTGCCATCAGGCTCTCTGGGGCCAGAGGTAGTTAGCATTTTAGTAGAATCTCCTAGCCCACCCCACCTCCACCGAGATGAGTGGCACTACCGGGTTCAGCAGCCCTTGTCCACTGACAGGACAGAACCGCTGACCCCCTGGAGGCAAATGCGATTGATCGGACAGGGCGACAGCAGAGGAGGCCACGCCAGACACACAGGGGGTCATCAGACTCAGCTGTGAGGAGGCCAGGGACAGAGCCCAGCCCGGCTCCCGGTCTCCTCCGTGTGCCCTCAGAGGACCTTGCAGAGGAACACCCTGCCAGAGCCCCCAGCCCTACCCAGGCCTGAGATCCGTGCAGGGAGGCCCATGGCTCTGGGTGACCACCTCCCGGGGAGCCAACCCCCTTGCCCCGCAGGAAAGCCCTGCTGGCTCCCCCGAAGGCTCTCCCACACCCTCGCTCTGCTGTGGGCTCCCTGAGAAACGGAAGCAGAGGAATGTATGTAGATCCACGTACAAAGAGACCGGCTAGAAACCGGCTCACACAGTCATGGAGACCAAGTTCTCCACTGTCCATTGCGGTGACGCACTTCAGCCTGAGTCTGAAGGCCAGTGAACCAGCGGGTCCCGTGTCCGAGGGCAGAAGATGACATCCCAGCCCAAGAAGAGAGTGAATCCACCTATCCTCAAACTTTGGATTGAGTGACGCCCCCCCAAATTGGTGAGGGCCATGCTACTGGGGAAGAGCAGAGAAATAGCTCCAGAAAGAAAGACTCTTGAGAGTCCCTTGGACTGCAAGGAGATCAAACCAGGCAATCCTAAAGGAAACCAACCCTGAATATTCACTGGAAGGACTGATGCCAAGCGGAAGCTCCAATCCTCTGGCCACCTGATGTGAAGAACTGACTCACTGGACAAAACCCCGATGCTGGGAAAGATTGAGGGCAGGAGGAGAAGGGGTGACAGAGGACGGGATGGTTGGATGGCATCACTGAGTCAATGGACATGAGTGTGAGCAAACTCCAGGAGACAGTGAAGGACAGGGAAGCCTGGCGTGCTGCAGTCCCTGGGGTCACAAAGAGTCTGAGAGGACACAACAACAAGTCTTCACTCAGTGTAGAATCAAAGGCTGGTCTCTTGGACTTCCCTGGAGGGTCCAGTGGCTAAGACTGCGTTTCCAGTGCAGAGGGCCTGGGTTTGATCCCTGGTCAGAGAACTAGATCCCAAGTGCCTGCAATTAAAAATCCTGCATGCCTCTATGAAAATTCCTGTGTGCCTCAAAGAAGATAGGGCACAGCCAAATAAATAAATGTCTTAAAATGCTAATGTCTTCCAGAAACACTTCCCAGACACACCCAGAAATCATGTCTCACGTCACACAGATGTGTCTATTCATCCAGCTATCTGAGCAGCCCTCAGCCCAGTCAAGACGACCCAGAAAATCAGCCATTAGTTGGCTGCTGGGACGTCTTTTCTTCCCCATCTCCCCCAGCCTAAGAGCACCTTGAGGACGCAGTTGGGTCTCACTCCTAAGTGTGTATAGAACAAAGAGCCCATGAACGGAAGATGAACATCTGAGTGGGCGAAGGTTTGGCCACAATGGTTACAAGCACCATGCGTTCCAGGGCGTCCTGTGTGGTCTGGACATGCGTTTTCCTAATGACTAGCAGTGTGGGGCATCTTTCCTTTGGCCTTTTACCACTTGCTTCTCTTCTCTGGATAAATATCTATTTAAATCCTTTGCCTATTTTTTAATCAAGTTGTTCTGGCTGAATTGTAGGAGGTTTTCTTTCTAATTTATTCTAGATATTAATTCCTTGTGAAAAGTGAAAGTCACTCAGTTGTGTATGAATCTGAGACTCCACAAGCGGCAGCGTGCCAGGCTCCTATGCCCATGGGACTCTCTTGGCAAGAATACTGGAGTGGACTGCCATTTCCATCTCCAGAGGATCTTTCTGACCCAAGGATCAAACCCAGCTCCCCTATATCGCAGGCAGATTCTCTCCTTCTCTGATACAATTTGCAAATATTTTCTCCCATCCCTTGGGTTGCCTTTTCAGTCCGTTGACAGTGTCCTTAAATGCACAAAATCTTTAATTTTGATGAATCTAGTCTATTTTGTTTTTTCTTTTCATGTCCATGCCTTTGGAGTCCCACCCAAGAAATCAAGCCCAGAGTCATGAACCTTTTCCCATTTTCTTCCATGAGATTTTTCTTTCTTTTTTTTTTCAATCTGAAGCTTTTGTGTTGCTTTTAATATTCCACTATTTGATTTTACGTTCAGTATGTCATTAACATTATTTTAACTTTATAGTCATCAAAGACTGCAGGTTATTTCACAGGCACTTACTTTGTGGGTAAAATCTGATATGAGCAGATCATTTCAAGACATCGTGGGTAACATTCAGAAAAGTAAAGATTTACACAGCAGATGATCTGTATTTTTTAAGTATCATGAATAATGGAAAACATTTCATTTCCCCATGAAAACTAAAGAATGGGGGATTTTCCTAGGTTGAGTGGGCTTTTTAAATTTATTTATTTTAATTGGAGGTTAATTCCTTTACAATATTGTCATGGTTTTTGCCATACATTGACATGAATCAGCCATGGGTCTGCATGCGTCCCCCATCATGAACCCCCCTCCCACCTCCCTTCTTCCAAGAGTTTTATAGCTTTAGCTCTGACGCTTAAGTCTTTAACCCATTTTGCATGAATTCTGTATATGGTGTGAGGTAAGGGTCCAACTTCACTCTTTTCCTTGTGGAGATCAGTTTCCCAGCACAATTTGTGGAAAAGGCGGTCCCTTTGTCTTTTATGTATTTATTTTAAATGTTTTATTGAAATAGGGTTGATCTACAATGTTGTGTTAATTTCTGCTGTACAATAACAAGATTCAGTTAAATTTATATATATATTCTTTTCCATTATGGTTTTTTTTTAATAGAAAATCGAATATAGTTCCCTGTGCTATACAGTAGAAACTTGTTCAACATTTCAAAGTCAATCTGTGTATTGATCATCTTACTGCACTGGCTGGGATTCCAGTATGCTGTTAAATACGCCTGGAGAGAGTGGACCTCTCTACTTTGTTCCCAACCTGAGCCGAAAACTTCAAGTCTGCCTCCATAAAGGTCGCTTTTCCTGCGTCCACTGCAATGGTCGTATGTTCTTGCTTCTTTGGTCTGCTTCTATAGTGAATTCCACTGATTGATTTTCCGGTGTTGAACCAGCCTTGCATTTCTGTGATAACTCCTCATTGACAGTGTTGGGTATTGCTAGACTGGATTTGCTAATAGTTTGTTGAGGATTATTGCATCTATGTGTTTGAGAGTTCGTGGTTTCACTCATCTGTGAAGCATCTACCTGGAGCAAGCTGAAGGGAGACCTACTGGGGAGGAGGTCAACTCTGACCTCAAAGAACTCATGTCTGACCCCAAGGGCCATGAGGGTTGTCTGACCACACCGCAGAAGGTGATGTGGTTCCAAAAGGAAAATGTGTTTCCCTGCTACCTCTCTAGAGTCTCAGCACCCCTTTGAGGGCTGAGAGGTGTGTTATCATCTAAGGATGGGGGCATGCGGAAGCACCAAAAGGTCAACATCACCGAGCCTGGGGGCAGAGTCCGCTAGAACCAGGACTTCTACCCCAGCCCTTGCTGATTAACTGCCGTTGCTTGGAAACCTCTGTTGTGAACTGAGTGTGTGTGTGTGTGCGTGCGTGCACGCTCAGTCGTGTCCAACTCTTTGCGACCCCACAGACTGTAGCCTGCAGGGCTTCTCTGTCCATGGAATTTTCCAGGCAAGAATATCGGAATGAGCTGCCATTTCCTTCTCCAGGGGATCTGAATGTTTATGTCCTCCCAAGTTTATGTGTTGAAACCTTAATCCCCATGTGGTGGTTTTAGAAGGAGGAGAGGTGATTAAGTCATGAGGGTGGAGCCCGTATGAGTGAGATTAGTGTCTTTATGGAAAAGACCTCAGAGAGCTGTCTATCTTTCTCTCACTCTCTCTTTCACTCTCTCTCAGTCTTTCTCTCTCTCAATCTCTCTCTCTGTCTCTCACTCTCTCTCACTCTCTGTCTCTCTCTCTCTTTCTCTTTCTCTCTGTCTCACTGTCTCTCTTACTCTCTCTCCCTCTCTCTCTCTCTTTTTCACTCTCTCTCTGTCTCTCTCTCTCTCTGTCTCTCTCTCTCTTTCTCTTTCTC
>NW_024070199.1:46833741-46899985 GCF_014754425.2 Oryx dammah
TCTCTCTGTCTCACTGTCTCTCTTACTCTCTCTCCCTCTCTCTCTCTTTCACTCTTTCTCTCTCTGTCTCTCTCACTCTCTCTCTCTCTCACTCTCTGTCTCTCTCTCTCTCTCTCTGTCCCTCTCTCTCTCTTTCTCTCTCTGTCTCACTGTCTCTCTTACTCTCTCTCTCCCTCTCTCGGTCTTGTGAGGATGCAAAGAGAAGGTGGCAGTTCGGAGCCCAGGAAGACAGCTCTCTCTTGACCCCCATTGCGCTGGTACCCTAATCTCAATCTTCGAACCTCCAGACTGTGATAAGTAAACTTGTTCAGAAGCCACATCGCCTGTGATATTTTGCTATCGTAGCCCAAGCTGGCTAAGACACAGGCTTGGGTGGATATCGTTTTTTCTTTTTTTCAAAATATACCTGAATCTGCCCGCTGCTCCCAACTTCCCCTCTACCATCCTAAAGTAAGTCTGGACCACATGAAATCTTTCTAAAATGCACCCTGCCTCCATTCTTGAACCTCTGGAGCCAGAGAAATATACTTTTTAACAAGGTCATAATATTCCTTTCTCAGAAACCAGCAACTCCCCCACCTCGCCCCGCCCTCTGTGGTCTCCATCACCATGAACATGAAACTCCACTCGCGGCACAGAAAGTCATGCACAGGGTGAGGGGATAGGGCGCCAGTCTCCACGGCCTCCCCTGGCGCCCCTTCTCCACTGACCTCTGCCAGCATGTGAACACACCAAGCCCGTGCCTGGCCACCTGCTGTTCCTCTGCCTGGAAGATGGTCAGCCCCCAGGTGCCAGGGCTCACCCCTTCACTTCACACAGGTTCCTGCTCAGAGGTCAGCCCCATTCTCAGAGAGCTCTCCCTAGCCACCGCCTCCAAAGAGCCCCAGCATCCTGTGGCTCCTCCCAGCCCCTTACGCCGGTCCGCCTGTCCTTCGCCCTGTTCTTCGGCCTGTGCTTCGCCGCCTGGGTTAGAGCAGGGGCTGCCTTCAGGCACTTGTTTTCTGCCTTTGATTGTGAGCAACGTGCAGGCAGGAGCCTTGCTTTCCGGTTCTCAACTGACTCCCCTGTGCCTGGAATACTATTATAGCCCTTAAGAGAGGCGCCATCAATATTCAGTGAGGGAGAGGAGGCACAGAGGGGGCTTGGGGAGCATCCCGAGTCCAGGAGGCAGAGCTGAGTGGTGGTGGAGGCCGTGCCCGTCTCTGCCGTCCCTGCACAAAGTCCCAGTCCCAGCAGCCTTGGCCCCACACTGTGAGGGGAGGCCATGCCGCTGGGGGTGACCTTTCACCGGATACCCCCCTGTGCAGGCACTGGGGCAGTGCTTTTACCTGCAAGCGCACCTGCGCCAGGATGGACGCTACCTCAGTGCCGGCTCTGCATGACAGCCGGGACTACGATGATGTGGGCGTGCCGGGGCGTAGCGGGTCGTCAGCAACAGCAACTAGTATCATTGGTAACATTCCCAACTAACAGCTAGCAAATGGGGACTAAGCAAGCTTGAGCAACTTCCCAGAGGGTCTATGGAGCCAAACAGACTGGAGTTCAGAGCCCACTCTGCCAGGTGATTTTGTTTAATTTTTCAAAAACATCAATGTTCTCACATGTAAATATGGATAATAACACCTACTTCATAAAGGTCTCTGGCAAGTGGAGACGATGACTATAAACCACTTTATACAGTGTCTGGCAGATAGTAGATGTTCAGCCAAGGGCAGATGGTAATCATGGCAATGATGGTGGTGATGGTGGGGGTGGGGGTGGTGGTGATGTTGGCGTTGGTGCCCATGGTGATGCCAGTGACGATGGTAGTGGACAAATAAGTGAGGGTGGCAAAGCCTGGATTCATACCCTGTTCTGACTCCAAAGCCCCAGCTCTTCCTGGAATCGTGACTCCAGCTTCTGTCATCCTCTGCGTCAATGGTTTTCAAAACTTTTAGTCTCAGGATTCTTTTCATTAAAAAGGAAATTATTGGGGATCACAGCGATCTGTTTCTGTAGGTTAGTCTATCAATATTTACTCTGAGTTTTAAAAAATATTCATTTACTTATCCCTTTAAAAAGAAAAATGATAAGCCCATTATGTTGATAACACAAATAACACATTATGTATGAAAACCAGTTATCTATTCCAAAATATAAATAGTGAGTGAGAAAAGCAGTATTATTTTACATTTTTTTTTGAGAGTCTTTTTAACGTCTGGCTTAACAGAAGCCAGTTGGAGTCTCACACCTGCTTCTGTGTTCCTTCTATTGCAATCTCACACAACATAGCCTCCAGAAAGCTCCACTGTTAAGTTGTGAAAGAATAAAGTGAAAAATGAAAATAGCATCCTCGTATTTTGGGAAACTGGTTTTCATGTCTTGGACCCTAAAACAGTCTCGGGACCCACCAGGGTACCAAGTCCACACTTTGAGAAGTGCTGCTCTAGGTACTCCAGATCTAGTGGAACACTCTCCGCTTCCGTTGCCCCTGCGTTCCTGCAGGGGCGACAGAAATGCCTGGAGCCCCAGCTCGCTTCAGTGCGGATTCACACGTGACCTGGGTGACGACCTTCCTACCTCCAGTCCTCGGTCCCTTGTACACAATGTTGCTGGGCTTCTCCGAATTCTGCCTGCTGACCCAACCCAGCCCATAGGAGAGGGACTGGTTGGCAGTGGCCAGTGAGAGGGAGCAGGGCCTGAGACCGCTGGCCAGACCCAGCCCTGCAAGTCTGCAGGGCATCCCTGCTGGGCAGGTTTCCGAGTCTTGAAATGAAAGGTCAGCGTGGCTGGCTCCATGCACAGCTTCCCGCAGGCAGATCTTTTGCTTCTGTGGCACCAGGGAGCAGCCCCAAGCCCTCCTCCAGACATCAGAAGGGAGGACGTGTGCAGTCCTTGTGGTCCTCTCAAAGTTGGGCTGGAGAATGCCAGCCCTCAGCCCCAGCGTGAGCTTGCCAGAACCCCGCGTCTCGGAATGTCTGAACGCTCCAGGCTGGCTGGAGATCACCAGCCCCAGAGGCAGCTCCCCGCCAGGACTCAGGGCTTCTGTGTCAGTAGGGGTGGGGGAAGCCCTTGCTGCCCTCTCATCCTCTGTAACTGACTTCTCACTTGAGGCTGAGACAAGAAAGGGCAAAGCCTGGATCAGCTCTAATCCAAGGCTTTCAGGACCCTGAGGCTGTGTCCTCAAACGAAGACTTAGAACAAAAGCATTTACAACAGGAAAGAAGTTCAGCAAACGTGGGCCTGGCTCAGTGAAGCAGAATGCAGGTCTTCAACGGGAAAGCAGATACAGGATGCCCGGGGTCCCTGCTGCAAGGGGTGAGTCACGTTCCCCAAAGATATGTCCCCCAAATCCATGCCGGGGCTGAGGGCTGGCATTCTCCAGCCCGACTTGGGAGGACCGCAGGACTGCGCACGTCCTCCCTTCTGATGTCTGGAGGAGGGCTTGCGGCTGCTGCCTGGTGCCACGGAAGCAAAAGAAAAGTCCCACGGCAGGATCTGCCTGCAGGAAGCTGTGCGTGGAGCCAGCCACACCGACCTTTCATTTCAAGACTTGGAAACCTGCCCAGGAGGGATGCCCTGCAGACTTGCAGGGATGGGTCTGGCCAGTGGTCTCAGTGTGGTCTCATGTCCAAACCCGTGCCTGTGAGTGTGAGCTTAGCTGCACAAAGGTTCTTTGCAGATGTAACTGAGGACTTCGTACAAAATCCTGGATTATCTTGCTGCTGCTGCTAAGTCGCTTCAGTCATGTCTGACTCTGTGCGACCCCATAAACGGCAGCCTACCAGGCTCCTCCATCCATGGGATTTTCCAGGCAAGAGTATTGGAGTGGGTTGCCATTGCCCTCTCTGTGGATTATCCTGGAGGACCCTAAATCCAATGACCGTATCCTTACAGGAGAAAGGAGAGGAGAATTCCAGACCGGGACACGCAGAAGTAGAGGACTGTGTCAGCAGCTGGAAGGACGTGAGGGTGGGGGGAGCATGAAAAGGAGCTAGTGAAGACTGAAAAAAAAAAAAGCATGATGTGAAAGCAGAGAGTTGGTTTTGTTAGAAACATTTTTTGGCTGCCCTGGGTCTTCCCTGCTGTGCATGAGGTCTCTCTCATTGCCGTGAGTGGGGGGCTACTCTCTAGTCACGGGGCCCAGGCTTCTCACTGCGGTGGCCTCTCTTGTCGCAGAGCGTGGGCTCTAGGGTGTGGGCTCAGTAGCTGGGGCACACGGCTTAGGTGTCCCACGGCACGTTGATCCTTTCCAGAGCAGGGATCAAACTCGTGTCACCTGTACCGGCAAGCTGATCCTTAACCACCGGTCCACCAGGGAGGTCCAAGCACTGTGTTTCATTTGGCATGGGGCCTGGACAGACGTAATTAAGTTACTTCCCTAAGAAATCCTGGATTATCCCGGAAGGCCCTAAATCCAACGCCTGTATCCTTAAAGGTAAAAGTGTTAGTCACTCAGTCATGTCCGACTCTCTGCAACCCCATGGACTCCTCTGTCCTTGGATTCTCTAGGCAAGAACGCTGGAGTAGGTAGCCATTTCCTTCTCCAAGGGACTTTTCCAGACCCAGGGATCGAACCCAGGTCTCCTGCATTGCAGGCAGATTCTTTGGATCTGAGCCACCAGGGAAACCCAAAAGTAGGCAGTGTGTTAGCTGCTCAGCCATGTCTGACTCTTTGTATCACGTGGCCTGTCATCCGCCAGGTTCCTCTGTTCATGGGATTCTTCAGGCAAGAGTACTGGAGTGGGTTGCTATTTCCTTCTCCAGGGGATCTTCCCGGCCCAGGGACTGAGCCTGCCTCTCCCACATTGCAGGCAGATTCTTTACTGTCTGAGCCACCAGGGAAGCTTATGGGATAAAGGAGAGGAGAATTCGAGACTGGAACATGCAGACATGCTAAGGACTTAAGCCTGGGGGCCAAACTCAGGCTGCTCAGAGAAACTGCTCTGAAGAGTTAAGGGAGTAGCCAGGATATATAGGAGTTTTGTAACAAAAGCCAAGTAATCAGAACATCAAAAGATTGCTGTTAATTAAAAAAAAAAATTAGACGTCTCAAGTTAAGGAATTTAGCAGTTTCTGTGTACGAGAAGGTGCAAGAGTCTGGGCTCACTGGAGCCGTTCCTTTGATTAAACCTCGGCTGTCTGGGGCCAGGATCCTGCTTTCTCCATCCTGGGTCCCCGTGGGGTGACAGGACAGTTGCAGCAGCGAGCAGCCTGGTGGCCGCAACGTCCTCTGCCTGCTGATGATACAGCGGGTGACATTCTCTGTCCACACCAGTGAGTGTGCGGTGGACTCTGTCCCGCTCGGGGACCTCAGGCATTCCCCAGGCGTGTGCCCGCCCCCCCTCACGGCAGTGCCCACCTCCGTCCACACAGGAGGGCCAGAGGCAGAGTCTGCCAGCCCAGATTCCCCCCCTGTGACCACAGGGAGGTCTGAGCGCGGGCACCCGGCCATGTCCAGCGGCATCCAGCATCGTGCACCCCACACACGGCCTCTGGAGGCCACGTCAGTGCTCCTTGTGGAGCCCCTGAGGGTCTCGGTAAATAACACCTTCCTGTCCCTCCAGGTAGAACACGTACTGGGGTTTGAATGTGTCCTCCTGAAGGATGGGTGTGTGTATGTGAGAGAGAGAGACAGAGACACAGAGAGGGAAAGAGAGACGAAGAGGGAGCCATCCAGGCCAGGCCGGCCCAGGAAGCCCGGGCCCGGTGCCCACATGACTCAGAACGCCCAACGGAGCTTCTCCAGCTGAATTTCACAGGTTTCCCTGAGAAAGAGCGGAGAGCAGCCCCTCCCAGCCCCCATACCTGGCCCGGTGACTCAACCCATGAAGACACCTCAGGAAGACAGTGTCTCCTGGGACAGAGAGGGAGGGACAGGCATGGGGATGCACGGAAGCTGAGGCCACAGGGACAGGGCTGGAGGATGACCCCTCTCGGCACGCCCAGCCCCAAGGAGGGGCACGGACAGCCGGCCTCCCGCGCCCCAGCTAGACCTCCCAGCGTTCAGCCCTGCCTAAGCCGCTCTCGGGGCTTCCCTGGCGGCTCAGCTGGTAAAGACTCCGCCTGCAATGCAGGAGACCCAGGTTTGATCCCTGGGTTGGGAAGATCCCCTGGAGAAGGGAACGGCTACACACTCCCAGTATTCTTGTCTGCAGAAGCCCATGGGCAGAGGAGCCTGGCAGGCTACAGTCCATGAGCGACTAACACTTTCCCTTTCAGGCCACTCCCCAGCTGCCTGGCCTGGAGCTGGTCACTTAGCCTCGACAGGGTGGGGATGGCAACCCTTGTCTCCAGGCAGAGGAGAGGTTGCAACCTGGCATGCCCAGAAAGTGAAGGCACAGCGCCCGGCGCCTGGCAAGCCGGCAATTGATGCCGCAGGTGTTCTTACGATGGCCTGCTGGGCTGTGGAGACCATGCTGGGGCCTCACGTACCCCTCGGGAGGGAGTCACCTCAGCCCCACTGCACAAGCGAGGAAACTGAGGCTCAGGAGCTGAGGGTCTCCTAGCAAAGAGGCTCTGAGCTGCCCCTGAGTGTCCGGCAAAGTCCCAGGCCACATGCGAGGGATGGATCTGCTCTGGGGCCAGCAGGAGAGAGCGGGCCCAGGTTGGCCTGTCCTGGCCCATCCCCTGGGCCACTCCGCTGGTGCCCCGGGCCCAGGGAGGAGGCGGGGACCCAGCTGCACCCCTTATACCTGGGCCTTATTCTCCTCACCTGGGAAATGGGGACTCAGTCACTGCTGCCTCTGGTGCTCAGCAGGTGTGAAAGAACCCGGCACCTATCTGGCTCAGGCCCCTTCCGGGGGGCCAGCCCAACCAGTTCCCCGCAGCCCACCTGGGAGGCACCCTGTCAGACACCCCTGTTCCTAAGTGTCCTGGCTGCTCTACCCTGCCCGGTGAGGTAGACAATGCAGCGAAGGGGTGGGGGCCCCCAGGGGTTTCCCTCTGAGCCTGTGGTCTTCTTCAGCTGGGGGGAGGGGGCGGAGCTCAGAGGCTCAGGGACAGCTCTGGACCAGACTGTGGGGAGCAAGAGCCTGGAGACCTTTTGCCAGCTCTGTGCCTCTGTTTCTCCGCCTGTGAGCTGGAGCCTGTCGGGACCTGCCTTCTAGAACTGGGGGGAGGACTGGAGTCATCGTCTAGAGCCCTTTGGCGTGGCACTGGGCACAGGGTGGGGGTCTACCTGCAAGACCCGTGGGGGGTCCTGCAACCCCCATGGGTGGACCACCCAGAACTAAGGAGCGACCCCAAGGGTGACAAGCACAGCCCCTCGAGAGCAGGGCATCTCGGCCTCGGCACGGCTGACATTTGGGGCTGGACTCTTCCCACCGTGGGTCTCTCTCCCGGGTGTGATGAGCACTTGCTGGCCCCCCCCGGCCTCCCCCGCCTGGAGTCCAGGAGCACCCTCAGCTGTGACAAGCAAGGGTGTCTCCGGACACCACCCGAGGTCACCTCGAGGAGGAAGGCAAAATGCGCCCAGCTGAAGACTGGATGGAAACTGTCTTAACTTTAAACTGTATTCACCTGAGAAAGAGTGAAGTCCTCCGTACCTGCTGCTGCTGCTGCTGCTAAGTCACTTCAGTTGTGTCCGACTCTGTGCGACCCCATAGATGGCAGCCCACCAGGCTCCCCCGACCCTGGGATTCTCCAGGCAAGAACACTGGAGTGGGTTGCCATTTCCTTCTCCAATGGATGAAAGTGAAAAGTGAAAGTGAAGTTGCTCAGTCGTGTCTGACTGTCAGCGAACCCATGGACTGCAGCCTACCAGGCTCCTCTGTGCATGGGATTTTCCAGGCAAGAGTCCTGGAGTGGGGTGCCATCGCCTTCTCTGTACCTGTAAGGGGCCTTTAAGGAAACCTCACCTCTCCTGGGCAGATCAGGGGAGATGTCCTAAACTCAGAACCGGGGCTGCGCTTCAGAGACCCGTCAGCCACTTCATCTGGGTTCACTCGAAGGGCCTGTTGCTTCCTCGGGGACTCACGGAGTCCTGGCCCCCAGGACAGGTGAGAAGACCGAGGCGCAGAGCTGCACGGCAGCTCCTGGACGTGAAGCCCCACCAGTGAGGCCCCACGGCCGCTGCAGCCAGGCCCCCCACCCCCACGCCCCAGCTTCTCTGCCCTACACTTGGCCAGGTGCCCCTTTGACCTCAGCGGTGTTGTTTCATAAAGGCGAGCTGGCTTCAAGAGGCCAGTATCACAGTGACTGGAGACTCTCCCTACTTCGGGCCCCGGAGACCTCCACCCCAGGGGACGGCGGCTTTGTTTTCTTCCTCCATTCCCTGTGGGTTGGCCCTGACAACCAGCCATTGGCCAGGCTGCCGGCAGCCGCACCCAGCCCCAGGCAGAAGCTGAGAAGAGCCTCCAGGCTGGTCTCCTCGGCGGCGGTGTGTGTGGAGCAGATCCCACTCCCTGACGAGGCGGAGGGTGTCCCACCATGGCCCTGAGCATCTTGTCTGAGCAGCTCTGCATCCAGAGGCCTCGCAAGGTGACGGTGGGGTGGAACCCGTCCTGGGGGTGAGACCAGACCCGCCTGCGAGGCAGCACACCCCACCCCTTCACCCACCGTGCTTCGATGCCCTGGGGGAACCACCCCTGGCGGGATGGGGTGGCCATGATAATGAGGCTGGGAGCCTGTTTGGTCTGAGGCCACCCACCTGGCTGGTTGGGGCAGAGCTCTGATAGGAAGTCCTGCAGCCGCTCCCCTGTGAGCCTGCTCCACCTCAAGGGGCCTGAAGGGGCCTCTCTGGGCAGCTGCCCAGCTCCACCAGGCAGTCAAGCTGCTTCCCTCTGACTACCAGGCTCAGGAACGCTCCAGCAACACGGGGTGCCGGGTCCCAGCCGAGGGTCAGTCCTGCCCCTTGGAAGGGAGCGACTGAGAGTTTGGAAACCCTACCTGGTCTGCCAGGCCTGGAAGTGGGTGGGCCCGGCTCCAGCTGGTCTGCCCCTGTGGGACAGGGTAAGAGGAAGACCCCAGCAGGTCCCGGGCCACCGGGGAAGGGCTGAAGGAGACCCCTGACCTCCTCCACTCCCCCTGGGGTTGTTTAGCAGAATTAGAGCCTCTTAAGTGTACAAGAAGCTTTCAGGGTCTAAAACGGTCTCTGAGGGCAGAAAGGATGAGGACACAGGAGGAAATTCACAAGAAGGCGGGCTCCTGGCCTATATATATATATATATATATATATGTATGTATATGTATGTATATATACGCTGAGAAAGCGATGCTGTTAGAAACGTGGGTGTGAAGCTGGGTCCATCTAACCACACACGGGGGGACAAGGACAACGGGCTCAGATTTCTGGGGTTCCTCTTGTGCTCTGGTGGCTTCCACCTGGGGGAGAATCGGTGAGAGTCTTGGGCTCAGAAAGA
This sequence comes from Oryx dammah, assembly GCF_014754425.2. Lineage (NCBI taxonomy): Eukaryota > Metazoa > Chordata > Mammalia > Artiodactyla > Bovidae > Oryx > Oryx dammah. The sequence continues at coordinate 46,843,083 of NW_024070199.1, forward strand.
GAGGGGTCTCCCCACACCCTGGCTGGGAGGCGGGGGCTGGAGGTCTGCGAGCATCTGTGACCACGACGGGCCCTCCCACAGCCTCACCCTGGAGGCTGACCCCAGGCACCGCCAGCACCCCTTTTCCGGAAGGGTCCGCACCCCCATCGCGGGGCGGGCTGGGGGTAGGGGAGGAGCCCCACAGCGTGCCGGGGAGCGGGGCGCAGCCCGGCAGGGGCGGGGGTCCGAGGCGCGCCGGCTCCGCACTGCGATCCCGCCCGGGTTTTGCGGCCGCCGCGCCCTCAGTCCCTCCGCCCTGCCTCCTCTCCTCCGCCCCGCGCTCCCTCCCTCCGCTCCCGCGGTTGGATCAGTCTTCTGGCATTTCCTGCAGCCGGGCCGCGTCGCCAGCTGAGCCCCCGCGCGCCCGGCCCGGCCCGGCCCGGCCCAGCGCGCTCCGCTTCTCACGGTAGGAGCGCCGCGGGCGGGGAGGGGGCGGCAGGGCTGCGGAGGCGCCGGGGAGCGGGCGGGGAGGGGGCCGGAGGGGCTGCGGCCCGGAGGGTCGAGAGCGTCCAGCCGGCCGCCGGGTGGAGGGGAGCGGGCTGCGGAGTCGGGGGAGCCCCGTGCCAGAGTCTGCGGACCCGGGGGACGGGGGCGCAGCCCCGCAGCCCCCGACAGTGGCCGGTCTTGGGGAGCCGGAGGTGGTGCGGGGAGGATCGCAGACGCGGGCGGCTTGGGGGGCGGGTGGTGCTGAACGTGAAGCGCGGCGGGTAACCGGGCTCTCAGTTTGGGGGGCTTGAAAGAGGCTGCCTGGAGGAGCCGCTTCTGTGTCCCCGCTCAGCCCAGACCCAGGGAATCTTGAAGGGGCAGGGTCTGCGGGGAGGGGGCGTGCTGCGTTTGCCTGGGGTCTGGATTGGGGTCTGGCCTCCCAGCTCTGGGCTTGGTCTGTGTTCTCAGTGAGGCTGCCCGAGCTCGGGGGAGGACCTTTGCTGTCCCCAGCCCCCTCCTTCTCTAGACCACTGAGCCGCTGAAGACTCGGAGCCTCCGACATTGTTCCCGGGACATGAGTCTGCATGAGGGTCCTGTGCGCTTGAGGATGCCTGGGTGTCAGGGGAGGGCGGGATGTGGGGTCAGGGTGCTGGCAGCCCTGGGGGCCAGCCACTGGCCCCTGGGACCCCCAGGGACAGCCTGGACCAACCCTCCACCCATCCCCACCCCCCGCCCAGCTCGGCAGTCTGCTGTGGAAGACCCTGGAACCGGGGCTCTCAGTGGCCCCGGGGCGTGTGGACAGGCCCCCGCCGTGGGGAAGTGGGCTCCTCTGCTCCCACTCATCGTGGGCTGAGCCAGGCCCCGGCCAAGCAGCTGGTTGGGTTTTCGCTCTCTCTCCATTTGGAGGTTTTTCCAACTGGCTCCTTGCTCTGCACCAGAGAGAACCTGCTGGAGCCCCTTCGAGGTGCCGTTTACAGGCTGACCTCTGTGCTTCTCCTGCCCCAGGTACGCCCCCAGGCCAGGTCCAGCCGCAGTCTGGTCACAGCCAGGGTGGGGACCTGTGTGGGCCAGGTCCCAGACGGCAGAGCCCTGCCCTCAACAACGGCAGGCAGAGTGGTCGGCCCGTGGCTTTTACCCACTTCCCTGGCTGTGTGAGGCTGCGCCGCTCCTTGAACTCGCCGGGCCTTGTGGGCGGTTGGGGGGCGTCTGGACAGCTTGAACTCGCCGGGCCTTGTGGGCGGTTGGGGGGCGTCTGGACAGCTCCCCTTGGGCTCCAGGCCTGCGGGCCCATTGTCCGCCTGCACGCGTGCGGGGCAGGGCCCGGCTGCCAGGAGGGCAGGCAGGAGGTGCGTCTCTCTGGTCTGTCTTGCCAGCTGTGTTTAGAGATGGTGACAAAGCAGTTGGGCCAGGCGGAGGCCCTCCAGCTGCTGGGAGTCCTGGGCCCTGTCCTGGGGAGGCCTCAATGCTGATGTGAACCCATGTGGGCGGTGCGTCCTGGACGCTGGAGAGAAGCCCCTCGTTCCTGGACCCGGGAATCAGGCTGGCCTGAGTTGGGCTAAGGGATCAGCTGAGTCTCCAAAGGTCTGTTCCCGGCTCTTTCCAGAATGCCGGCCGCAGCCCCTCCCCCCTAGGATGGTCATTACGGGGCTCAGAAGGTCCGGGGGTCAGTTTCTCCCCTGAAATCTGTCTTCCTGGAAGCTTCCTGAACTGTGACAGTCAGCTGACATGCTGGACTTGGAGGAGGGAAGGAAACCTGGGTGACAGGCCAGTGGTCTGAAGATTGTTGGGTGTTCTCAGCGGCTGTGTCTGGGGGACTCTCACTTCCCGCTGATGCTGTGGTCAAGCCAGTGCGCGCGTGTGTGCGGGCGCACAGGTGGACGAGAGCTCACCCAAGGTGGTGGAGGCGTGCCGCCCCACTTCCCGTCCACTCCAGGGACAGGTGTGCGGCCGTAGCTAGGAAGAGTTACACAGGTGAGGCCTGAACCTTGGGGCTGGGGGCTGTTCAGGGGCGCATGGTACGTGTCAAAAGGATCCCCATCTTTTGGATTTGAAGGGAGGGGTCCACAGGTTGGGTAGAACTGCCTGGCTGCTCTCAGGAGTGGAGGGGAGCCAGGGGGGCACCGTCAGGGGGTGGGGGCAGGGTTGAGTGGCGCAGAGGGGTTGAGTGGCCCCTTCGAGGGCCAGGCATGCTGCTCGAGGCCATCACAGAGGAGCAGAGGGCTGCTGTCGGGGCTGGACTTGCCCCGTGAGCCTGCGAGTTGAGGGAAAAGCCCGGGGGATGAGCTCTGTGCAGGTCTGCGGCTGGCCTTGGTGGCTCATCACCTTCAGTGGCTGGGGAGCTGTGTGAGCAGATAGAACTCGTCCGGGAACGGTGGTGGTGGTTGAGGACGAAGGACTTGGACTTTGGATTATGTGTCCTCCGGCATTGCAGCTGCCCCAAGCCAGGATTCCTGTGTGCCTGTGGGTGTAGAGTTGGCCTATCCTGGTGTCTACACTGAGGGGAGTGGGCACCCGCTCTGTGGTCAGGATCGAAGTCATGCCCCGTCGAAGGCCAGGGCTTAGATGCGACTTGGGTCTGGGACACAAGGACTCCAGCTTCGAGTTCTTTGTCCAGTGAGGTAGCTGGGGAATCGGCCATCAAGGTAAGAAGCGCTGCACACCCAAGACGTGGAGCCGCCTGGGAGTGCCCCCGGGAGTCCCCGAGGAGGGAATCCCTGTGCCCGCATCACAGGCCCTTGGGATTCAGAGAGGGAGGCTTGAGGACCGTTGGGAGGGGCCCCGGAACCACCCAGTCGGGCCCGAGGAAGGCACAGGGCTGTAAGAGAACTTCCAAGGTTATCTGGGTCATGAAGCCAGTGAGAGACTGTTCCCACGGCGCAGGACACGAGCCTGGTTGGCCAGCCCCAAGGGACCCACGGGGCCCTTGGCAAAAGCCTCAGAGCCAGCATGTTGCTCACCTCTCAAGTCCACCCTCCACCCACTCCTCTCTCCAGACTGGCCTCTGCTCCTCCCTTCCAAGGTGTGAGGCTTCGTTTTCTCAGCACCGTGATCCGTCGTCTCTGAAACCACCTCCGTCCTGCACTAGTTCAGTTGAATGGATGGATACAGAGAGAGCAGCTGGGCCAGGGTGGGCCCACGGCAGGCAACGTGTAGGCATTGGGGCTATCCTTCACTCATTGCCTTGATGTACCCTGGGGCTCTGACCTCTAGCCTGGCACACAGTAGGTGCTGGTATCCCCTGGGGCTCTGACCCTCAGCCTGGCACACAGTAGGTGCTGGTATCCCCTGGGGCTCTGACCCCCGGCCTGGCATACAGTAGGTGCTGATGTACCCTGGGGCTCTGACCCCTGGTCTGGCACACAGTAGGTGGTGATGTACCCTGGGGCTTTGACTCCCAGCCTGGCACACAGGAAGTGCTGGTATCCCCTGGGGCTCTGACCCTCAGCCTGGCACACCGTAGGTGCTGGTATCCTCTGAGGCTCTGACCCTTGGCGTGGCACACAGTAGGTGCTGTTATCCCCTGGGGGCTCTGACCCCCGGCCTGGCACACAGTAGATGCTGGTATCCCTGGGGGCTCTGACCCCCGGCCTGGCACACAGTAGGTGCTGGTGTTCCCTGGGGCTCTGTCCCCTGGACTGGCACACAGTAGGTGCTGATGTACCCTGGGGTTCTGTTCCCTGGCCTAGCACACAGTAGGTGCTCAAGTGAAGCTGTAGGATCGTCTTTGCCCAGGGACACCCCATCCTGTGTTTCCCTCCTGGTCTGTGGGCCTCCCCAGCACTGGCAGGTGGGACACCTGACCGGCCTGTGCCCTCTGCTCTAGGAAGGACGGACCCAGCCTGCCCCCTTCCCAGGGGTCCTGCCATCCCTGGATTGGAAGTGTGGTGTGCAGAGTAGCTGACCTGGGGAGAATGCCTGATATTTACTGGGTGAATGGAAGGGGGCCTAGGCTGCCCAGGCCCTCTCTGAGCCTGGCTGAAATGGGGGGGGGTGCTGCAAGGGTGTCCAGGCCCCACAGCTGGGCAGTGCCACTCATAACCCAGTGAAGGAGTACTTTACAGGTTAACAAGCACATGAAGGGGGGGTTATGGGGCGCCCCCTGCCACAGGCCGCTGGCCAGCCTGACCGTTGTGACCACTTTCCTTTGTCCAGGCCAGGGTGGGATTGGGGATGGGGACCAGGAGTAGGCAAGTCCCCAGGAAGGCAGAAGGGGCGATGGCCCAGAGGAGATGAACCAAGCCAAGGGCCTGCCTCTGAGCCAGGAGGGAGGGAGCCTTTTGGTCCTTGACCGACAGTGGGCAGGGGCGGTGCCTTTGTCCCTTCCCTTGCTGGCTGGGTAATAGCCAGCGCGAGCCCATTTTCAGCAGCTTCCATTTGAGTAAAGGCACGTTCGCTGTGGGAGGGTTCAGGTGGCGGTATTGATGTGCCCGCCTATTGGGGTGAATACGGCACAGGGGAGGTGGCTTAAAGGGCCAGGCCTGCGCAGGGCGTGGGGAGGGTGGTGCGGTGGGGCAATCTGTGCCCGCCGATGGGGGAGCCCTACAGCAGAGCCGGGATCTCCCAGGGGTCTGTCGCTGGGGCTGCGCTGGCTGCAGGGGCAGCTCCTCGGGGCTCTCTCCGGCCTGCCATTTCTGGGAGAGCCGTGTCCCCAGGAGGCCAGAAGGAGGGGCCGGAGGATGCGTGGGAGAACAAGGCCTGCCTAGCCTGTCTGGGAGGGTGACGCTCACCCACCCCACTCAGGGGTCACCGTGCGGGGCGGAGCTGGGGAAGGACCGGCCCCTGAGGTCTGCAGACTTGAGCACGGAACCTTCCAGGTCAGAGAGCCCAGGGACAGGCCTCCTTGTTATTTATTGACACGTTTGCTCAACGTGTTCTTATGGCTTTGCTGCTGGACTGGGTGTGGGGCGGGTTCACAGCGAGTCCTCACTCACCCTCGGGGGGACACCCAGAGGTCCGGGGCCCTTGCACATCCTCCCGTGGACCCTGAGCTTGTGGGGCTCGTCACTCCAACCCCGAGGACAGGGAATGGGAGGAGTCCCCCACCCCCACCCGCCTCCCAGGGGGGACCTAAGGGCCAGTGTGGCATCTGGGGCAGGGCTCGGAGAGTGCGGCCAGACGTGGCCACGGGCGAGCCCCTGCCTGCTCGGGACACCTCTACATCCACGTCCTCGGTGCCCTGGCCGAGGCCCTCTCTGGGTCAGCATTCAGCCACCCAGAGGGACAGGACAGGCCCTCCCGCATAACCCTGTCCCTGAGGGGAGTCTGGATCCCTGCTAGCCCGTCTGCCTGCCCGGCCTGGGCTGAGCTGGCTGGCCCCCAGGGCCCTGGTGCAGGCCTGGGGTTGGAGGTGGGCCTGGGGTAGATGACGCCAGGCATCATGGTGGATTTGGGGGCTGAGCCAAGGAAGAGGCTCGGGGATTCCTAGCCCAGGCCCTGGGACCAGCAGTTTCTTTACTCTCCAAAGCTCCATTTCCCTGTGTGTAACCCAGGCCCTCTGCAGTCCCAAGAGAAGTCAGGATGTGGGTGACCATCAGCCACGTGTTGGTGCTGCTGGCAGGCACACAGCAGGGCCTCGGGGTCTGGGGAGGGCAGAGGGGGCTGAGGCTTCACTTTAAAGCCCAAAGGTGAGCGCAGGTGGGGAGTGGACCCCGCCTCTAGACAGAGAGCTCCAGCCCCCTGCACCAAAATGGCCTTTAGCGCTTAGCATCTCCTGAGTGCAAGCTGACCCACAGAAGCAGCCTTCGTCCTGATGTCCTGAGTGAGTGCAGACACTCACCTGAGGCCTCTGTCTCCCCTCCCCAAGCAAAGCTGGGTTTGAGGGCCTAGGGCTCATAGGGTCCATCCAGCTCCCACTAAAGAGACAAGGAAACCACTGCCCCGAAAATGGCGAGATCATCACATGTCCACACCAGGCCTCAGTTTCCCCACCTGTGAAATTGTCACTCAGTCGTGTTTGACCCCCATGGACTGTAGCCCGCCAGGCTCTCTGTCCGTGGGATTTTCCAGACAAGAATACTGGAGTGGGTGGCCATTTGCTTCTCCAGGAGATCTTCCTCACCCAGGGACCGAACCCAGGTCTCCCGGATTGCAAGCAGATTCTCTGCTGGCTGAGCCACCGGGGAAGCCCCATCCGTAGGTCTCCCTTAGGGCCCCAGATTTTTGCCATCCTGTGTCCCACATTCCTGCCTGACTAGACGGGGAGTCCTGGGGCAGGAGCTTGGAGAGAGGAGGTGTCCGGAGGCCCATCTCTAGAGGGCTCGGTTCCCCAGCACCTGCCCTTCCCACTGCTTTATAGCTGAAGGTTCCAGCAGGTTTTATGTGGAAGAAAGTGTTCACTCATTTTCAAAAGTGTGAATGCCACAAGACTTGGGGTTGGAAGTCTCTCCCCGACCCCCTCGGGTTCACCCAGGACTTGGTGTCACTGAAGCGGACGCCTGCTGCTGCCCTCAGTCCCTGCAGTCCTGGGGCAGTTCAGGAGGGGGCTTTGCCAGTCGCCCACGCGGGCCGCCCCGTGTGAGCCCTTTGGGGGACTCGGTACCCCTCCTGTGTCCTCCACCTGCTTCTGGAGCGAAGCCGGCAGTCCACTTTGAAGAGCCCTGACCCACTCCAGCCCACTCACACTGCTTCTGCTTGGGTCCCTGCTCTGAGGTCTCCATGCTGCCTCTGGAACTCAGCTCCCGCCCCTAGGGATGGGTCCCCTGCGGGGCAGGACCCACAGGGCAGGACCCAAAGGTTGAATGAGTGTTATCTTTCCCCAAATCCCAAATCCAAGTACTTAAATGCTATCGTAAAAAACAGTGTGTATCATGCCTAAAAACTATGAAAATCATTTTTTACCATTTTAATCTAGATGTCTAACCAGTCTATTTATTCTGATAAGTATACTATCAAGTTTTTTAAAAAGAGGCAGATGGGAAGAGGCCCAGCCCTTGGTCGTGAGAGGCTGGGAGAGTTTGGGCTTGCCAGAAGGTGACACCTTGACCCAGAAACGTCAGAATTCAGCCCCACTGGGTGGCCCGGAGGGTGAGGACAGTCAGGAACCGGGCCCGGTTGCTTGTCCATTTCAGTGGCCAGGGTGGGTCATCCCTGCTGGTCGGTAGCGAGCTCCAGAGGCCCCCGGGAGAGGGGAAGGTGTCCCCCACACACATGCTGAGCTGGAGTTTCAGTGCGTGGCCTGCTGCCGGGACCTCGGCCACGCCGTCCCGCTTTCTTTCCCATGCAGACCCTTCCTGGGCTGGGCATCTCCCCAACCAGCAGCAGCGGAGGCCTGTCCCGCAGGAGCACCTCCCAGCCATCTGGCGCTGGGCCAGCACCCTCTCAGCCTGGGGCACCACCAGCCCCGCCCTGTTCTCCCAGGTTGCTGGGCGCTCACTCTGATGTGATTGGCACCTCTGTGCCTTAGCAGGTGCTGACCCCCTGCCTGGAGCGCCCTTCCCGCTGGCCTGGCAGCACCCAGCAGGCATGCAGGGAACACACCAGGCGTCTGGGCAGCGCAGCCCCGGCCCGCCACCTTGTCCGCGGGCCCTGCATGGGTCCACCTCGCCCCTTACCTGAGCTTCTCTTTTGTCCGAAATATACTCTGTTAAGGGTGGCTTCCCACCCAGGTGGCACTCATGGTAAAGAACCCGCCTGCCAGTGCAGGAGTCAGGAGACGTGGGTTTGATCCCTGGGTCGGGAAGATCCCCTGGAGGAGGGCATGGCAACCCACTCCAGGATTTTGCCTGGAGAATCCCATGGACAGAGGACCCTAGTGGGCTGTAGTCCATAGAGTCAGAGTCGGACATGACTGAAGCGACTTAGCACGTGCTATATTACATTTTGTAAATATTTTTTAAACCGCGGTGACGCTGGTTTACAACAGGATGTCAGTTTCGTGTGTGTATAGGGTGTGTGAGTTGTATTTTGAGCTCTGTATGGTCGGCGGCGTGCTCACACAGGGTGCTCTCCACCCCATCCGGCTCCGATGATCCCTTTACCCATTTCACACCCTGCGCCCCCCCAACCACTGCCCTTCTCTCTATCTTTTTGGCTCGTTCACTTGTTCCGGTTTTTTGTTTGTTGCTTAGATTCCACATACGAGTTGGACCCTGCAGGATCTATCCTTCTCCGCCTGACTTGTCTCATTTAAGCATAATGCCCTGGGATCTGTCTGTGTTGCCTCAAACGGCAGGCATTGGTCTTCTCTTGTGGCTGAGCCGCGTTCCATTGTGGACACACCACCTCTTTGTCCAGACCGTCCCTTCTCCTCTGGGGCTGGGGCCAGTCTCCGGGCCAGAACCCTGGGCCAGGCCCTCGCCTCCGCCCGCTTGCTGGGAAACTGTCACTGGTTTTCTGACGGGTCAGTGAGCCACTGCTCCTGTTTGTTTGGTTTGGGTGTTTTGTTTTAGGCGGTGGCAGGCGGGTCACGGGAGCTCATTAACCCAGATGCCCTGAGTCTGCTGTGAGCAGCGCCCTGGAGAGGGGGCTCCTGACTTGCCATGGGGGCTCTGAAGCCTCCCGTCTGACCACATGGATGCCGAGCTGCGCGGTGGTTGCATCGTGGGCTCAGTGGTCCAAGAACCAGGCGAGAGCCCCCCCAGCTCGGACACGTCACTAGCCAGGGGGCCTGGGAGAGTCCTGTAAGCTCCAGGCCTCAGTTTTCCCATCTGTGAAAAGGGCGCAGCAGTGCCGGCCTCGGGGACGAGAGGAGGACGCGTCTGAAGCACAGAGCCGTCCCCCCCGATGGCACAGCCGCCCGGCCCGCATCAGCCGAGGCTCTGCCAGCCGGGAGGGAGCGTTCCTTTTCCTTGATTGCAGTTCTCATTAATGATTAATGGCTGGGAAAGGTTTACACACAGAAACACGTGAAAGAATAAAACTGATCCCGCCTCGTCGAGGTCCTGACCTCTGGCTCCACTTGCTTCAGGCCGGGAGCCCAGAGTTCCAGCGTGGGAACTGACCCCCACCTCCGTGGTCCCCCCACGGGGGTGCCGAGCTGACGTCCCCCGCGCGCTCCTGCACCTTCGCCGTATTTGGGTGAGTCCAGAGACGACTGCAGGCCCCTTGGCTGCATGACAGCTGTCTCCTGACAGTCATGCTGCCCTCATGCCCTTCTTACTTCCCGTAATTCTGGAGTCATGGAGAAGTTGCAAAAACCCAAAAACGCAGCCTTTGCAGCTTCTTTTGGCCGTGGTGGTCTTGAGTGCCCGTGCCCCGTTCACTTTCCTTATTTTCCATCAATAAGGGAGCACTTAGGCCCCCGTGGCTCAGGCCATAAAGAACCCGCCTGCGATGCAGGAGACCTGGGCTCCATCCCTGGGCCAGGAGGATCCCCTGGAGAAGGGAAGAGCAACCCACTCCAGTATTCTTGCCTGGGCAATTCCGTGAACGGAGGAGCCTGGTGGGCTACACAGTCCATGGGGTCTTAAAGGGTTGGACACGGCTGAGCGACTAACACTTTTCATAGGCCCACTGTTCTGTCGAGAGGCCCTGGGTCAGTTCCATCTGATCCCGTCTTGCGTTGGGTCTTCTGGGGCACGTAAGCAGGCGCTCCTCTGGGGTATCGGCCTGGGGCGAGGTCTCGGCTGAATGGGGCCACGTGGCTGCCATGGACACCCCAGCACACGTAAAGGGGAGCCAGCCTCTCCCTGGAGAAGGACACCCCGCCCTGGGTGGCGCTGAAGAGTCACGAGCACGGGGTGGGCGTGGGGACCCAGCCCGGGTGGGTGGGCAAGGGATGCGTCTCCTGGTGGGGTGAGGTCCTCAGCTTACTGTGCTGTCTGGGGTCAAAATGCACTTTCCTAGCACATCCTTCCGCGTTCCTGGCCTTGGAGACCCGCCAGGACTGTCTGTCACCTTGAATCCCTCTGGAGGGAGGTCTTGCTTCCACCTCTGCGTGGGCTGCAGGCTGACAGTCGGCTCCCAAGTGCACACACAGATGTTGGCCAGGGTCCCCCGAGGGGTCGCTCGGTGACCAGCGCATTCTGTTAATTAAAAGCAAGAACCTCATGTAAGGTGATGACTGTAATTGATAGCACTGTTGTAGAATTGAAATTCACTGGGAGACTGGAACGTAACTGTTCTCACCAAGAAAAAAATAAATACCAATACTTGAGCAGACAGATGTGCTAATTAACTAGACTGGAGGAATTCTCTCTCACTGAGACATGTATCGGGTCAGCATGACGTACAGATCTTTAAATATCTCGCTGTTTTATTTGCTGATTACACCTCAGTTAAGCTGAAAAAAATAGACTGAACCAGCGACTGCAAGGGTCCAGGGAGGGTGGGGTCTGGCTGAGGGTCTGCAGGTTCTGCCTGGAGCTGGTTAGAGCGAGGAGGGGCCCAGGCTGAAACACACACACACACCATCCCCACCCCGCCCCACGCCAAACCTGGGACACAGATGGTGGCCAAGACCCAGACCACAGTATTTCCACGCGGCTGTTCCGTGGAAGCAGATTGCTAGTGGAAGGCAGCTGCCCAGTCCTCTGGTCTCCTGGGGCCTGGGTGCAGGGCTATTGGTGATGCTGGTGCCCCAGGCCTCTGGGAGCTGGGGGACACCCTGGGCCACGGCCACCAGCTGGGAAGAGTCCCCGGCAGGACTTGGGCCCCTGTGCTGGGCGTCCACCCTGGGAGAGAAACCTCTCCTGCCCTCCCCGGTGTGGCCAGGGAGATGCCCCTGCTCCCAGGGTGCTGGGTGCTGATCCATCCATCTCAGGGAAGCCTGCTCGTGTGGGCATATTAGTCAGCTCTGGCTACTGTAACCGACACTACAGACGCTCATCGTCTCCAGTCCTGGAGGCTGGAATCCCAGACCCAGTGGTGGACAGGGCTGGTCCTCCTGAGGCCTCCCCCTGGGCGTGCAGACGGCCGTCTCCTCCCCACGTCCTCACAGGGTCATCCCTCTGAGTGTGTCTGTGTCCTGCCCTCCTCTTCCTGTAAGAACCCCAGTCCTGTGGGATTAGGACCCCACCCTAGTGACCTCATTTTACCTTAACCACCTTTTTGAAGACCCCGTCTCCAAATACAGCCACATTCTGAGGTCCTGGGTGTCAGGACCCCAACACAGGGCTTTGGGGGATGCAGTTCAGCCATGACCATGACCTTGGGCCCCCAGCGCAGGGGGAGGACTCATCAGTGGGTTCCTGGGTGTGTTTCTATTTTTATTTCCTGCGAGGCCCAAATGTTTGTAGGGAGTAAGATTTTGCGGTAATCAGAGCCTCTTCCACCCATAAATGTCTGGAAATGTTTTCAGACTTCTCTCCCTTGGATCCTGACGGTCTTATATCCGCCCGGGAGCCCTTAGCCAGCATTTCCAGTGCCTGGACTTCGGATGGAGGCAGAAGCCCACATCATATGAGGTTCTCACACAAACAGCCGGTCACGCTTATCTGCGTCTGAGCCCCACCTGTGGTCAGGGAGTCCGATGAGGCGAGTTGCGGGGTCTGTGGGGTCAGCACGCCTGCGGCCACCAGGTCCTGCTGCTCCCTGGCCTCCTGCCTGCCGGACAGCACCTCTGCCAGCCTCAGCATCTGGGCTTCCCCTCCCCACTGCCTGCTGTCCAGTCCAGCAGACACCCTCCGCGTGGAACCAAACGTGGCCTTTCCGGCGGGCTGGGTGGTCAAGCAGATGCTGAGCCACCAGGCCATTCGTCCTGACGCTCGCAGTCCTTTCTGTGCCCGCGGCCATGTGCAGAGTCCTGAGGGCAGAGCGCGTGCTCCCTACCGTGCTGGTGGGGGTCTTCCCTGGGAGTCCCCTGCTCCTCCCTGTTACCAGACCTGATGGGCTCCTGGAGGATGCAAAGGGGGGCCCATGGAGCCCTCCACCCAGAGCCCAGGAGGGGAGCAGACCCTTAGCTGGGAGGAGCAGACACTGTTTCAGGGAGTGGCCCCAGGCACACCTAGTAGGTCTGGCCTTACGGGCTTCCTACCGAGAGCTCCCAGCGCAGCGGGAAAAGAGGCTTCTTCCGCTCCGAGTGGGTCCTTGAGGGGCTTCTCCCAAGTGGGGCCGCCTCCGGCCCCCACAGCTCGTGTTCCGTCCAGCTCGTGTCCCTGCCGTCCAGCAGAGCTGTAGATTGTTTTTTAAACTGCGGTTTAACAAACGCTGGGAGGAAGACACACAAGCAAATGACTGCCCTCCCACCTGTTCATTATTTTTAAACTGTGTCATTTTCTAGTTTATTTTTAAATCTCGAAAGCATAAAGAACATGCTGTTTATCTCTGGTGAGCCTGTTCTGCCCAACATGGCCGTTCATCACTTCCCAGTCCAGTCTGGAGCATCCTGCCTCCGTTTGGGCCCCAGTCGGCCTGCCAGGCAGGAATAACCCCGTGGAAACTGTGCCCCCCAGGGACCCACTCCTTCAGGCCGTGGGGGCCTTTCCCCTGCCGGAGCAGCCACCTCTGCTGTGGAACCTTTAAAAGCCTTCCCACGTTCAAGGGAAATCTTTCTAAAATGCTTTACACACAATGCCTTGTAGCCTTAGGTATAAATGAGAAATAATTTAACCCTTTTCCTGGAGACTTAGGTCCTTGTTGTTATTCAGTCGCGAAGTCGCGTCTGACTCTTTGCAGCCCCGTGGACTGCATTACACCAGGATTACCTGTCCTTTACCATCTTCCTGAGCTGGCTCAAACTCATGTCCATTGAGTCAGTGATGCCATCCAGCCATCTCATCCTCTGTCGCCCCCCTCTCCTCCTCCCTTCAGTCTTTCCCAGCATCAGGGTCTTTTCCAGTGAGTCGGCTCTTCGCATCAGGTGGCCAAAGTATTGGAGCTTCAGCTTCAGCATCAGTCCTTCCAATGAATATTCAGGGTTGGTTTCCTTTAGGGTTGACTGGTTTTTCTCCTTGCTGTCCAAGGGACTCTCAAGAGTCCTCCAGCACCGCAATTTGAAAACATCAATTCTTTAGCGTCCAGCCTTTCTTATGGTCCAATTCTCACGTGACTAATGGAAAGAACCATAGCCTTGACTATACAGACCTTTGTTGGCAAAATGATGTCTTTGATTTTTAATGCTCTGTCTAGGTTTGTCATAGCTTTCCTTTCGATGAGCAAGCATCTTTTAATTTTGTGGCTGCAGTCACCATCCGCAGTAATTTTGGAGCCCAAGAAGGTAGAATCTGTTACCATTTCCACTTTTCCCCCATCTATTTGCACTATGTTTTTAGAACATGGTTAAGTCCACTCATTTATTTTTACTTCAGTAAATGTGCATCTATGAGAAACTTTAAATCGTTGCTGCAATTAGACAATCACCCTCACTCGTAATGAATAGCAAGTAATCTAAAAACACAGTGAGCTCGAAACACCAAATTGTACCGTGGGTCGCGCTGCCCCGTTTTGTCTGCTGCAGCTTTGCGCCCGAGGCTGCCCAGCTTCTGTTAAGTTAGAGAGATTCATGGAGACGTAGCTGCGTAAAGACCCAGACTTCTCTCCCTTGACACCGTCAGGAGGCTGGAAAGTGAACTGGAGACAGAGGCACTTTCCCACTGAGACCTGTGATGACTCGCGCTCCCCGAGTCACCCAGCTGCATCCGGCGTCTGCCCACGTTGTAGGAAAGTGTGATGTGCTCTTTCGGGTCTGGCTCCGGAGGCAGAGGGGGCTTCAACGGCCGATTCCAGGGGCTTCTGAGCACTGGCTCTTCCCTAGGAGTGGGCGGGGTGGGATGGAGAGACTCCTGCCCAGAGCCTGGGAGATGACCCCACCACAGCACCCCTGTATCGCCTGGAGACCCTCCCCAGCGACAGCAGGCCGTTCTCCAGGGAGCACTGGCTTTCTCTGCTCAGTTTGGGCTGCAGTGGTGTGCTCGCCTTCAGCCTCACTTCTCGTGGGAACAGGCAAGGCAGGGCCGGTGTGGATTTCTCCCAGGTGGGGACAGGGGAGAGGCGCCCGGGTCAGCTCCGTCTGAGGTCCGCGTGCTCTGCTGCGTGGAGAGGTCCCATTCCTGCCGTCTCAGCAGGGGGCCTGGGGGCACAGGGTGTCTCAGGCATGTCCTCGGAGCGTCCACACTCACCTTTGGTTCAGGCCAGCTTTGAGCTTCTAGTGTGAGAGCCTGGGGCGGCCCTGACCAAGGACCGCAAGCGGGTAGCTTACAGCAACTGAAACGGACCCCCAGGTGCAGAGGCGGAAGCCCCAAGTCAGGGTCCTGGCGGGACAGGCTCCTTCCCAAGGCTCTGAAGGAGGGCTCTTCCTGCGTCTCCCCGCCTCTGGGGGCCTCGGGTGCCCACGGACTTGTGGCTCCTCCCCCCAGCCTCTGCCTCTGCAGTCACCTGGCCTCCTCCTGGGTCTCCGTGTCCTGTTCTCCTGTTACAAGGACACGGTCGCTGGACCAGGGCCCCTGCTCCAGGAGTGCCTCATCTTCGCTCGGTCACGTCTACAGAAACCCTGTTTCCTTAGGAGGTCGCCTCTGCAGCCTGTGAGTTTGGGATGTCCACGTATCTTTTCCGGGGTGCCATCCTCCAGCCCGCCGCACCCAGGAGAGGGTGGCCACGGTGGGCAGGGGCCGGGAGCTTGCGGAGACTCCTGGAGAAGCAGTGGTTAGGAGCTGGGCTCGGGCTGACTGCTGGGTGGGAAGGCGATGGCGTTCTGGGGACACGGGTGGCATCCCAGAGGCGGCTGTGTTGTCCTCCCAGTGATCCTGGAGGTGGGGTCCGGGGGCTGCTTTACTATACAGACAAGATCACCGGGACCTCCAGAGAGGCACAGACCCCTCAGGTGCCCAGCTGAGCACCGGGCCTGACCACTGGGGGGACCTCCCCACCAGGGAGGGGGCGTGTCTGGCTTCCCCGGGCCAGTGTGTGTCCGTGAACTCTCACGGTGCCCATGCTTGCTGGGCACAGGCTGCTGGCCAGTGTCTGCAGATGGGACATTGTGGTCCTTGGCCTCTGGCCGCTGACCTGCCCCTGAGACGTGCGCCCCTCCGGGCTCTCCGCTGCCTGCGTCCTGTGTCCTGCTCAGCTTGAGACCTGGGCACACCAGGCGTGCCCGCCGCCACACACATTGGTCTGCCCTCTAGGGCCCCTCATCCCTGCCCGGCCTGCCAGGCTCTCAGTGGGTCCCAGGCCTGGGGAGTGAACCCGGGGAGCACAGCTGCACTTGCGTCACCCGTGTTTACCTGGGAACCGAACAACACTCTTTCAAAAGAGCCGTCTCAGAAGGGGAAGTGCCAGCCCCTCCCTGGAGCCCGGGGACTCTGGTTCCTGAGGGTGACTCGCAGCTGCCCTGAGCGCACTGCCTCTAGTCCCACAGGCCTTTCTGCCCAGACTTGGGGCGCTGGGACCCCAAGGCTGGGTGACACCACTGGGGGGCTGCTTCGTCCCCGATTTGCTTGTGTGTGTGTGTGTGTGTGTGTGGTGAGCAGTCAGGGTGGGAAAGGGAGACAAGGACCTTGTGCAGTCGTGTGCTAGCCCCTGGCACTCGGGGCACCCTCAGCAGTACCCAGTGTCCAGGCTGGTGGTGCCCCAAGCTGCCCAGTGCCTGGCCAGGGCAGTGACTGCCCGTTGCCATGTCATCGAGAGCTGGGATCTTCTGACGACCAAAGAGGAAGGAAGGGAGTAAGGGGGCGGCCTTCACCCTGGGGTGGGGGGCGTGTGTGTGCGCAGGGGCTGAGGGCTTGGGCCACCTACCCACTGGCGTCACCTCCAGGCAGCTCCTGTCTTTGCGTCTCAGTGGTGGGGCTGCCTCCTAGGAGGCCCAGAGGTTGTACAACCCAGAGCCCGAGAGATGCTGCTGTGGGCACCCAGCAAAAGCAGGCACAAGTATGCTGTTCAGCTGTGAAGCTTCTACGTGGGCAGCCAGGGCTCCGAGCCGGTGACCAGCCACACGGCAGCCCAGCGGAGTTCTGGGGGTGATCACGGTGGCGGGGAGGAGGTGACCCCCAGCTCATGTCATGGCCCTCTCCAGGCTGCCCGGCTGTAGACACGCTGGACCGGTGGTCTCCCGGGGTGACTGCGCCCAGCCCAGGCCTTGGGAAGCCAAGGGCAGCACCCGGACCCTGGCTCCCAGTCTCTGCCAGCTTCCCAGTTCGGGGCATCTGGCGAGGTGTGGTTGACCTTGGGGAGCCGTTGTGAGTCAGGGGGCACATCTTGGACCCCTAGGAGAGCCAGGTCATCAGGCTGGAGCCTCCCAAAGGCCCGGGGCGGGGCTGGAGGCCCCAGGCTGCTCTGCAGAGGGCCAGGCCGAGGCCCAGCCCTGGGGGGTCCAGACTTTCGAGACGCTGCAGCCCTCCGGGGCCCAGACGCTGGGGACCCCAGGCGACGCCCTCGGCTCCTCTGCCCTCTCGTATCGCCGCTGACGCTGAACCTGTAGCGCTGTGTCTCTGCCGTCCTTGTCTCGGGGGAGTGCGGCCTCTGATCCACTGGTGTCATCCGTTCGGTGTCCTCAGAGGCACCTGGCCTGTTTTCAGCCTTTTAAACTCTGGGGATGAGCTTGCAGGGGAGGATGGGGCTGTAAACTTGCATGTATTTCTTCTCTCGCCTCAAGGCTTTTATGATTTCTCCCCTGAAGCCTTCAAGCGCGAGCTTTAAGGCTGTCCCTTTTGACTCGGCAGCATGGAAAACGAAATATCGAAGCAGAGAGGTTGGTGTAACCGAGGCTCCCGCGACGCCCCATGGTCCCCACCGCTGCCCCCGGGTGTGGCTGCGTCTTATCTCCCTGAACTCGGGTTTAAAATAGATCTTCGTTCTCACCTCCTGCCTGGCGCCCCCTCTTCCTCCTGCTTTCATTGCCGGCCTTTGTAGCTGCCCTCAGAGCCCGTGTTTGCGATGGGGGGTCCGGCTCTCTGGGTGGGGTCCTGGGACAAGGTCCCCTGGCCGTCCACACATGGCCCTGGAGAGCAGAAGGCAGCAGGGAAGGTTCTGGAAGGTCTCACTCTGGACACCCCTGTGACCTCCAGGAGCTCCTGGAGGGGTTGAGCCCACCCTCCCCAGAGAACCCCCAGGAGAGACTCCAGCGCTGTTTTCTCCACACCTGCTGGAGCCCCACGTGGGCCTCTGGGCCGTGCGTCCCCAGCCTCTGCCTCTGCAGTGTCTCCCGTGTCCTGCCCACCCCCCTGCAGTCTCTTCTTGGCCCCTCGGAGCAGCTCTGAAGGAGGAGAAGGGGTCACAGCCTCAGTCAGCCGAGTCTAGTTCCTGGGTGCCTGCTGTATACATATCCTCTGGGTTAGATGCCCCCTCCCACCCAGCGAACGTCATCAGTAGAACCTGCTACACACCAAACGCCCCCTGGCACTGGGGCTGCAGGGACAAGCCAGGGATCCCACGTGGGTGCCCTGCCCCCAGGCACGGAGGAGGTTCTGCAGCAGAGGGTCTAAGATGTCGGGGAGGGGAGGCGTGTGAAGGGCGGGACGGGGGAGCAGTTCTGGGCTGCCAGATGGGGGTGCCAGGAGCTGACGGCCTCTCAGTGGGGCTGGCGTAGCCGCGGGCACCTAGAGAACAGGCCCTGGTCCGCTCCAGCCTGGAGGTGGGGGGACGTGCCCTTGGGGCGGCTTGGGGGACGTTGGCTGCTGAAGAGGGGGTCCGGGTGGACCTGATGGAGGATCCCCAGGCCAGTCCACACTCCTCTAGGACCCTCGGCCACCTGCCCTGGCAAAGACTGTCTCCCCCAAGCCCTGCTCCAAGCCCAGCATCTCTGGCTTCTCATTTATTTTTGGGCAGGTGCCAGCTCTGCTGGGGGAGTCTCTGCAGTAAGTGGGGTGGCTGCTCGTCACGGAGACGCGGACGAGACCAAGGTCAAGTGGGCTGTCGATACTTTATGTCACCCTGCCCTGGAGTCACCATGTCACAGCCCCTCCTCCACGCTGTGGCTGCGGTGTGGTCTCTGTGGCTGTGGCGTGGTCCCGTGTCTATGGCGTGGTCTCCGTGCCCGTGGCGTGGTCTCCGTGCCCATCTCCATGCCTGCGGTGTGGTCTCCCATGCCTGTGACGTGGTCCCCTGCCCGTGGTGTGGTCTCCCATGCCCGTGGTGTGGTCTCCCATGCCCGTGGCGTGGTCTCCGTGCCCGTGGCGTGGTCTCTGTGCCCATCTCCATGCCCGTGGCGTGGTCTCTGTGCCCGTGGCATGGTCCCTGTGTCCGTGGCGTGGTCTCCGTGCCTGTCTCTGTGCCTGTGGCATGGTCTCCCATGCCCGTGGCGTGGTCCCGTGCCCGTGGCGTGGTCTCTGTGCCTGTGGCATGGTCTCCGTGGCGTGGTCCCCGTGCCCGTGGCATGGTCCCCGTGCCCGTGGCGTGGTCCCCGTGCCCGTGGCGTGGTCTCTGTGCCCATGGCGTGGTCTCCATGCCCGTCTCCATGCCTGTGGCGTGGTCTCCCATGCCCGTGGCATGGTCCTGTGCCCGTGGCGTGGTCTCCGTGCCTGTGGCGTGGTCTCTGTGCCCGTCTCCATGCCCGTGGCATGGTCCCATGCCCGTGGCATGGTCTCTGCCCGTGGCGTGGTCCCATGCCCGTGTCTAGCATCAGCTGCATTACCCTTGGTTTACTTGCCTCCTACCCGCCGATGGGTGTTTTCACTCCTGAAAATAGGCCTGCAGAGCAAATCCGCCCGCACGGCTCCTGGCACAGATATCGACTGTACAGATCTCACGCCCCATAGTAAATTTCCGGAAGTCACGTCGTGGGCTCGAGGGGTGCATGTGCTTGAGTTTGATTCACACTCCCAATTGCCCTCCAGACCCACCTTGCCCTCCTTCCCTCTGTCCATCTATCTCAGGGCCATGTGCCCACAGGGTGTCCGTCGGGCTGACCCATGGGGCACACAGGGGTGATTCCTGCTGACCGGCAGGCCATGGTCTGTCACCCTGGGCCAGGCCCTGCCTGGACGCTCAAGGTCAAGTCAGGTTGACCAGCAGAGTCCGAGGCTCTGTCAGCCATCTGGGGACATAACATCCAACCCCAAGGGCTGCAGACAAGTGTTCTGTCCCCCAAGGCCTCCGCCAGGGTCACCTGGGCCCCTGCAGACCCCTGTCCAGCCCCAGTCCCCAGACAGGGCCTGGCCAGACCAGACAGGCCTCTGCCACTGGAGAAGGCTTCCTGAGGCCACACAGAGGGCAGGCGGCCCGGGGCTCAGCCGCAGGATGACATCACCCCGGTGTCCTGGGGACCCGGTGAGCCGTCCGGCTGGTCCCACGCCCGGCATCTGCACAGAAATCACCTTCCCTGTGACCTGCGGTTCGTCCTTCTCGATCTGGAGCTGGGGGAGGGCTGAGCCCTCGGATCTGTCTCCCTGGTCTTGCTTCTGGAAAATAAAGCTTGGGCAGGACCCCTGGAGGCAGAGCTGGGGCCCAGACCTGCCCCCACCCCTGGTCTCCCCAGCCTGGGTCCCCTGTGCACGCCTTTGCCCCCTGGAGGAGAAGGACCCGTGTTCATCTCTGGGCTTTGAGGGGGCACCGGAGCACCGGGACCTCTCTGAGCTCAGCCGAGCCGTGTCTCAACTCCTCCCAACCCCCGCACAGGGCAGGGAGGGACAGGCAGGGTTGTAGGGTCATGTGAGCAGTAGAGGCGCCGGGCCCCCTCGGTAAGTGGGCCTTACGCCCCGATCCTCTCAGGGTCCCTGCTGCTCTGGGCCAGGCTCTGCGGAGGCCAATGCCACCCTCTGGTGGTCCCAGGATCACCTCTTTCCCCAGGGGAGACCCACCTGCTTCCCATCACCACACACTGGTGGCTCAGAGGCTCTATGGAAGATGAGTGACCCAGGGCCCGAAACAGGTGGGCGGTCGGAACCAGCCAGGCGCCCGTCTCCCAGTCCCGAGCCGTGCCCGTTGCTGCAGCCCAGCACCCTCTCACGCTGGAGTCTTACATTCTTTCTTTTCCCCTCCCTCCCAGTGACCCCCAGGTCTTTAGAGAGCCCCTCTCCACCCTGCCGCAGAGCGCACCACTCATCCCCCACCCTCCGTGAGCTCCAGATGACCGTCCAGGGGTCTCCCCGACCTGCACGTCAGCTAGGAACGACCATCTGGCACTCTGGGTGCCTGGGGCCGAGGCTCCTGGGCTGGCAGGGCCCAGGCAGGGGTGGGTGATCCCCTCCACCGCACTCCAGCTGGGACGCCCGGACGGCCCTCAGCCCACCCGAACCGTCCAGGGGCACCTCTGTGTGCTGTGACTTTCTCCTCGTCCCAGGAGGCCCACAGGCCCAGGTTCCATCCAGCCTGGGTTCTGGGTCAGCCTTGGGCCCCCCTCCCTGCCTGACCCACCTGTAAGTAAGTAAGTAAGTAAGTGTTAGTTGCTCAGCCGTGCCCGACTCTGCAATCCCGTGGACTGTAGCCCACTAGGCTCCTCTGTCCATGAGATCTTTCAGGCAAGGATACTGGAATGGATTGCCATTCCCTTCTCCAGGGGATCTTCCCAACTCAGGGATCTAACCTTGGTCTCCTGCATTGCAGGCAGATTCTTTACCGACTGAGCTACAAGGGAAGCCCGACTCACCTGTAAAATGCCCCTCAGTTCTTGATGAGTCAGGGTTGGGGGGAACTTGAGGGTGTGATACTTCCCGTGTATCTCATCTGTGAATCTCAGGCCCCCAAGAACACGGCCCTGGGATGTGCAGGCTCCAGGGACACGGCCCCTCCCAGCCTCAGGGTCCCCAGCCAGTGCTGGGCTTGCAGGCAGGGCTGGCTTGCTGAAAGCTTTAGTGCGTGTGTATGGGGCAATGGGGGGTGAAAGGGGGTGACACCGAGCTGCATGCTGCGGCCAGCGCCAGGTCTGGAGGGGAATAGAAGGAGGGGGCATCCAACGCCAGCCCAGGATCCAGGAGACCAGAGGCAGGGACGTGTGAGGCTGCCTGACATCTGGGACCCAGGCCGGGGCCACTGGCTCACTGGGAAAGCTGACACCTCCCAGGGGCTTGCGAGGGGATGTTGGGGGCACTCCGTGTTGGGGGGGAGGGCCGGGGGGGTCTGGGCTGGAGCCCTAGGAGGTTAATCAAAGGGCTGACATGGTGCAGGTGGCCACGCTGAGGGTGATGGGGGACACGGAGGTTCTGGTGGGTGCTGGCCTGACCCGGGTGAGCAGGAAGGGCCTGCCTGGGTGCGAACAGAGGGACAAGGGCCCCCCGGGCACCTGCAGGCCAGGCGAGGGCAGCGGTCCCCCTCACCCCACCCCGGGTCTCTGCTGGGCTGGGTCCCCTGGAAACTCCTGCAGTGAGTTGGATGGTGGCCCCGCTTTTGGGGTCTGAGTCCTAAACCCGGAACCCGTGACCGTGAGCTTCCTTGGAATTAGGAATTCACAGGTGGAGTTCAGTGCAGGGTCTTGGCCAAGGTCATCCCATCCTATGTGGTGGAGGCTTGAGTCCAGTGATTTAGGAGAGGAGGCAGAGACTGGAGGGAAGTTTCCACAAGTCCCGGGGCACCTGGGCCCCCGGACACCGGAAGCTGCAGGAAGGAGCCTCTGAGGACGCAGCCCTGCCCACCGTGATTTCAGACCCTGGGAGAGAATCCGTTTCTGTGTTTAAACTGCCCACGTGAGGTCCTCTGTTGCAGCTGCCCCAGAACTCCGATAGAGCCCCTCTTAGAGGAAACTTGCCAGTTTTCCCCTAAAAGCCTCAGGATCCAGAAGCCACCACTGTCACCAGCCACCTCTACCGTCAGCGGGGGACAGGGGACCTTGGCTGCTGTGGCCCCATCCTGCAGAGGGAGGAAGGCCCTTCTGGGTCCGGTCAGGGCCTGCTGGGTGGAGCAACCAGGCCTCTGGCTCCTCCCACTGACCTTCACTGCCTGGGAGAGCGGGATTGTTGAGCCTCCTGCCCCCGTCGGAAAGGACAGCCTGGAGGGGGTGGCCCTGTGGTCTCAGTATGTGGGCCCCCCCCAACATCAGATAATCCAGGGCTCTGACCCCTCCTGAGACCAGGAAGGGCGCTGCCCGTGGGGTCTGGATTGGGGCTGCCCTTTGAAACCAAGGGACAGCGTTTTAGGGTAAATGAGCACCCAGAGAGCACTGACTGGCAGGCTGGGGACCCTGAGGTGTCCCTGAAAGGCAGGCGTAGACGAAGGGGCAGTGGGCTGTCTGGACCCGGCCCGGCAAGCAAGTATCCGTAAAGCTCACCCTCACCCAGAGGGACGTGTTTGACCCAGAGCCGGCCTCCAAGCGGTCACTGTGTCCCCCATCACTCTTGCACTCATCTTCAGCTGTCGCCTGCTGCTCACGGGGCACCTGCACACCTTAGAACTTGCCATTTCCTGGTGTGGCCAGCGCCTCGGGGGCAGACCCAGATTCAGGGCTCGGAGCCTGAGGACATGCCCTGCCCTGCCTCCTCCCCTGGGTTCAGTGGGGCATTTCTCAGCCCCAGTGGGGGTTGTCAGGGGCCTCAGGACCTTTCTCCAAACCTCACTGGGGGCTCAGATGATGAATCTGCCTGCAATGCAGGAGACCCAGATTGGATCCCTGCGTCGGGAAGAGCCCCTGGAGAAGGAAATGGGTACACACTCCAGTATTCTTGCCTGGAGAATCCCATGGACAGAAGAGCCTGGGGAGGCTACAGTCCATGGGTCAAAAAGAGTCGGACAGGACTGAGTGACTCACACTTTCAGTGACTCGACTGGACCAGACACAGTGGTGGGACTTGACCTGGGCGGCCGCCAGTGGGGTCTGCAGACCACAGGCCTGGTGAGGGGGCTGCGGGTTCATGCCCTGGAGCTTGAGATTGGCCAGAGGCCAGAGGGGCCAGTGGCCCCAGTGATTGTGATCGATGGAAATCTTGAAAATTTGAGTTGTTTTTTTTTTTTTTTAAAGAAATGGCATCCATCATCGCTCTGCATCGGGCCTTCTAGGTGGCTCCTCAGTGGCACAGCTCGGTGCCCCACTCCTTTCCACGCCCACGAGCTCTGCATAGCGTGCACGGACCGCAGATGGGCTAGCCGTGGATCAGCTGACGGACGTCTGGGCTGCCTCCATGTGCTGGCCGCCGTGGGCGTGTGTGTGCACACGCTGCTCGTGGACGTAGGTTTTCATTTCTTTCTCGCTTTTCTTTTGGTCTCACTGGGGGCCCTTGGCGTGCCCCCCGCCATGTCTTGTGGCTCAGGCCAATGTCACACTGACACGTTGGCCCCAGGAAGCTGGATGCTTTTGAGTGGGGTTTGCCTGGGACCAGACGGTGGGGTCCGTTGGAGGGTCCAGTGAGCGAAAGGGCTGGAGGTGAGACCAGAGGGCCTGCGGCGGTGGGGACCACACCCCCGAGATGTCAGGGCACCTTCCTGGACCATCCCTACCAC
The DNA here is from genome assembly GCF_014754425.2 of Oryx dammah. NCBI lineage: Eukaryota > Metazoa > Chordata > Mammalia > Artiodactyla > Bovidae > Oryx > Oryx dammah. The sequence goes on from NW_024070199.1 coordinate 46,866,720, forward strand.
GGCAGGACCTCTGGGGCGCCCTCAGCCCAGTGCTGGCCTGGTCCCACCTGGCTTGCGGGGCCTCCTTCTCCACGCGGCCGACAGAACCGGTTTCCCCAGAAACCACGGGGACGGACAGGTGGAGCTGTGACTGGGTGGCCCGCAGCCTGACGAGGGGTTCCCAGGGGCTGCCCCCTCGGTTATCCCAAACGGGCCTGGAAGGCAGGGCTCCCATTCCTGCCCAGGCGGTCAGCAGTGAAGAAGGCCCTTGAACCAGAGGCTGGGTGGGGCCAGGAGCCATGCAGGAACAGCTTGTGGGCTCCCGCAGAAGTGCAGACAGCCCCTGGGCTGTGGGAGGACCAGGGCCGCGCACAGCACACAGTAGGTGTTCACAGATCGGGCTGCGGAGGAGCGGCAGCAGCGGCCACCCCAGCCCAGGACCGGAGGCGAGAAGGGCGAGCCGTTCACCCAGAGGGTCCCGGGCTCTTGCAGGCAGAGGGGCGAGGAGGCAGTGGGCTTCCCTGCCGTACAGACCACAGCCTCGTAAACACTCTCCAGTTCCTCTCCTGGCAGTCAGGGCAGCTCCGCCACGGTAGGGTGACCCCCAGGGGGGCCCAGCATGCCTGCCCTGGGTGACCTGGGGAGTCAGAGTTGGTGCCAACTGGCCGCATGGTCCTGGGTGAGCCAGCTCACCCTTGGGGCCTCAGTTACTGCATCTGTAAAGTGGAGAGAAGGCAGGGAACTGGAGCTTCGGGTCTTTGTTGCTTCCAAGAGCTAGCATCCTTCCAGCCCCTGCAGGGGATGGCAGGCAGACAGGAGGGGGAGGGGCGTGGTGCCTGCTGCCCACCCGCCGGCTCCTCTGGTATGGGGCGGGGGGCGACGCAGGGGTGCGTGCGCCCTGGGGGGGCTGCCACTGTGGGGGGATTAGGACTGTCCGGCAAGAGGGAGTTTTCAGTTTACACAAGGATTCGCCGCTGACGTCAGAGAAACCAGGCCCCCTCCTGTCCCCTTCTTGCACTCAAGTTGTGACGAAACCCCCCAAACCCGACTCCTGGAAACCTCAGTGAGCCCTGCACCCCAGGGCTAGATAGACTGGGCTCCAGCCCTACGGGAAACCCCACGGTGAGGGGCCACGGTGCTGGGCGGGAGGGTGTCAGGGTCTACACCCGGTGCAGAATGTCCTGAAGGAAGCAGGCGCCAGCCGATCCCAGGGGAGCAGGAAGCCCAGGGACATTGCCCTCCAGAACTTGATCCCCAGAGCAACGTCGATCCTTGACAGGAGCACTCTTGACATGGACTGCACCCTCCTGCTTAGTGAGTCCCCCGGGGCTCTCAGTGATGGGGGCCCCTCCCACCTGAAGGCCTCAGAGGATGCCGGTGCCGCCCCCCTAAGCACAGGGGTGGGACCAGGGCTCTTCAGGGTCCCAGGAGGTGGTCATCCGAATGAGGCTCTGTCTCCCCTCCAGCCTCGAGGCGCTGAGGGCATGGCCAGCAGCTGCATCCAGGGAGGACAGGGCGCTCCAGCCTCAGATCTGGAGCCTCATTCCCTAAACAGGAGCGATTCGGGGGGCATAGCTGGGAAAGGAGGCTTCACCCCGACCCGGATAAGGCTGGGGAGGGGTTTTGTGGAGTCCAGAGCCAGTTGGGCATGAAAGAGGAGGCCACAGGATTGTATGTTAAGTGGGTCCCCTTGGACACGTGGCTTCTACAGTATTGTTCAGTCACTCAGTTGTGTCTGACTCTTAGTGACCCCATGGACTGCAGCAAGCCAGGCTTCCTTGCCCTTTACCATCTCCTGGAATTTGCTCAAACTCATGTCCATTGAATCAGAGATGCCATCCAACCATCTCATCCTCTGTCATCTGCTTCTCCTCTTGCCCTCAATCTTTCTCAGCATCAGGGTCTTTTCTAATGAGTCGGTTCTTCAAATCAGGTGGCCAAAGTATTGGAGCTTCAGCTTCAGCCTCAGTCCTTCCAATGAATATTTAGGGTTGATTTCCTTTAGGATGGACTGGTTTCATCTCTTTGCAGTCCAAGGGACTCTCAAGAGTCTTCTCCAACACCACAGTTCAAGAGCATCAATTCTTCGGCGCTCTCACATTCTTAAAGACAAAAAGTGGCTTCTGTAGTGTTGTTTTTTTTTTTAAATTTCAGCTTTTTAAAACTTGAAATACAGTTGATTTACAATGTTGTGTTAGTTTCAAACGTACATCAAAAAGATTGTTATACATATACAGATATTCTTCTACAGATCCTTTTGCATTATAGGTTATTCTAAGACACTGAGCATAGTTCCCTATGCTACACAGTAGGTCCTTGTTTTTTATTTGCTTTATATATAGTAGTTTGTATCTGTTAATCCCAGACTTCTCATTTCTCCCTCCCCATTTCCCTTTTGGTAACCATAGGTTTGTTTTCTGTCTGTGAGTTATAGTATGTGTTGTACATAGCTGGTTCTTAGCTAAGGGTCGGACATGACTGAGCGACTTCCCTTTCACTTTTCACTTTCATGCATTGGAGAAGGAAATGGCAGCCCACTCCAATGTTCTTGCCTGGAGAATCCCAGGGATGGCGGAGCCTGGTGGGCTGCCGTCTATGGGGTCACATAGAGTCGGACACGACTGAAATGACTTAGCAGCAGCAGCAGCATAGTGAAAGTGAAAGTCGCTCAGTTGTGTCCGACTCTTTGCGACCCCATGGACTAACTATACGGTCCAGTCCATGGCATTCTCCAGGCAAGAGTACTGGAGTGGGTTGCCTTTCCATTCTCCAGAGGCTCTTCTCAACCCGGGGATTGAACCCAGGTCTCCCGCGTTGCAGGCGGATTCTTTACCAGCTGAGTCACAAGGGAAGTACATAGTTGGTTCTTGGCATAAGCTCAGGTTTTTTAACCCAGACCTCTGATCACGCTTCTCTGTCTCCACCCTCCAGGGCTGCCTCAAATAGAAAGGGGGCAGCCGCATGCCGGGCTTCACGTCTGACGGAGCGTGGGAGGCAGGGAAGGGGGTTCGTCAAGATCCGATGCCCAGTTTTCCTGCACGTGGTGCAGAGTGCTTCTGCACTGGTCCTGGGAAAAAACCAGAGCATAATTACCCGTCCGGATGCTCAGGGCCGTGGTGCAGACCAGCCGAGGTGCTGGCTGTGGCCCACGTGTGCGTGTCTGACTCACGTTCCTGTTCCATGGCTGTGGTGGCGTTCAGGTCACTCTGGTTCCTCTCAGCTCCATCGGGGTCCCTCCTCCCAGCCCCCTGGTGTGTCCAGCACTTCAGGTCACCAGCCAGACTCAGGCGTGAGGTCACTTGGGGGCCCACGTCCACCTGCTGCTTCCGATGCTAGACTGAGAGCGGGCAGGTCCGGACCTCAACCTGGTCTCCTGCCCTTGGCTCTCTCCACCCCGCCCCAGAGCCCCAGCCCCAGGATGCAGTGTGCATCTGAAAATAAGCCCTCAGTGGGATCTGCAGGCAGGGTTTTGGCAGGACGGGCTGGGCTCAGGCCTGCAGCGGGGCCCACGTCGGAACAGGCCACAGTGGCCCCTACTCTCTAGAGCTGGGCGGGTCGGCTCTGCCACAGAGGACGTGCACGTGGGCGGCACTGGCTGTGCCAGTTGGCCCGGTGTCGGTCAGGAGGCCAGGTGGGTGGGTGCCAGGGCCTGGCCCTGCCCGTGGCCACATGACCCGGCTGAGTCAGCCGGGAACACCCAGGCAAGGCCCTGCCGACCCTTCAGCAGGGCAGGCCACTTCCGGCCCCTCTCCCTGGGGCTCAGCTGCTCCAAGGCAGCCTGTCCGGGAAACGTCTCCCTGGGGGAGGCCGGGCTCCCACCCCATCCCTCGGGATCCTGCCTGCCCCCCTGGTTTCTATCCCTGCCCTCAGCCGTCTCCGAGGTACAACGGGGCAGGGGGCTTGAAGCTGTGCCGCCTTGAGGGGACCTTGGCCCAGTCTGAGCCCTCGGACTTCACACGGCGCTTTCCCCTCCTGGGACGTTGGTTTCTGTGCCTTTAAAATCGGGTCATGAGATCCACTCCCCTCATCCCTCAGGTGCCATGAGAACCGCATTGTGTGGGCAGCATTTGTGAAAGGGCCCAGGGCCCTCGGAGGGCCTGTCTGCAACACAGGGCCCGCAGGAGCCCCGGGTCCAGAGTTCTGAACACTGGTCTGCTGTGTCGGGGTGCTCCCCCACGTTCCCATGGGGGCTGCTCAGGCTGCCCAGTTTGAGCCCCAAAAGCTGGGACCAGCCAGGGGACGGTAGGCAGGGTGTGTTTCTGGACCTTTATGAGGCTCCTCTCGGCAGGGACCCCATGGTCGCCAGCCTTGGGGCCCCAGCAAATTTCTGGAATGCAGATGTGTGGTGTGGACACGGTGGCCGGCGTCCTTTCCCTGACGACTGCCGTCTTTCCCTGGGATCTGCTGACCCTCCACTGAGTGTGCAGACAGAGAGCCAAGCAGGCAGGCTTCATCCTCGAGCTCATCTGTGATTGGGGGCATTTCACCCCTCACCTTTCATAATCATTTGGTTCAAGCAGAAGTGGGTGCAGTGTGAGCGCGGGCACGTTGGTGGTGTGGGGGCCAGGCTGTATGTGCCTGCTTCTGCCACCTTCACCAATTCATGGAGAGCCCCCAGCAGCCCCAGCCGCCTCTCCACTGCCCAGGAACACCTCCCCTGCTTCCACCAGCACAACTGGGCTGGCGTGACCCTGGGCCAGAGCTGGGAATGCTAACCAGGCAGTTGTGGGCACCCTGGGTTGCCCGTCAGCCTCTGCAGGGGACTTTGTCACCTCCATTCAGAGCAACGCCCCTCTTCACAAATAGGGACCTAACGGAGACCATGCAGACATTGCAGGCAAGGTGGGATGCCCCCCCACCACTTCTGTGCCGCCAAGTGGGATGAGGAGCAAGCCTGGGGTTCTGTGGGATTCCTTCTCAGAGCCTCAGCCCTTCCCACCTCCCCAGGCCACTGTGGCCCAGCAGATTCTGGCCCCAGAGAAGCAGGTTGTGTGTCCTGCTGGTGCAGCCACTAATGCCCCAGGGATCTTTCTTCACAAGGATCGCGTTGTTCTGGCTGGAAGGTGGGCGTCAGGGGGTGGAGGGAGGGGACGGCGTTTAGAGGTACAGTACTGCTCGGAAGGCAGCTTCCAGCGGGTCAGGGCAGGCAGTGTGTGGGCCCCCAGGTGGGGCACTGTGGGTGCTAAGTCTGCTCTCCGGGCCTCGCTGTTGGCCGCTCGGCCTTGACTCAAGACAGAGAGCCTGTCACCTGCCAGGTGCCTGAGCCAGTCCCGGAGCTCAGAGACACAGGGCTGGGCCAGGCAGCTCAGAGCCTGACCTGTAGTCCGTCTCTGGGTCAGCACCTCGTGGGACCCGGCTGTCCCCAACGTTGGGGAGCTTTCAGGCCCTGGGGGGACACGGAATTGAGGAGCCTGCTCAGACCACGGCAGGGGGTGCGGGGGGAAGGGGCCGAGCCAGGAGTCAGGGCTGCCTCCCCTCCAGGGCTCCCCTACTGTCCCCCACCTGCACCCCAGGGCTGGGGTTCCTGCCTGCTGGGTGGGCCCCCAGCAGCACCGCCTCCACCGCCACACCTGCGTGCTCAGCTCTGCAGCTCGCGCCCTCCCAGGCCGGGGGTCCAAGCGGGGCAGGCACTGGCTTCCCTGGGGGCTCCCGGTCTGCAGACCCCTCCTCTGCGCTCAGCAGGGATGGGCCGTCCCAGGCCACAGACACACGGGGCTCCCCTCCCCACCGCCGCCCCACCTCCTGGCCTCCACAGTGAGCCCCACTTGGGGGCCCCAGGGTCTCTGGACCGTGGCTCCCCTCTTGAAGAAATGCCCAAGGCTCCTCACTGGGGTATCAGGGCCCCACACACGGGCTGTGCTGGGGCCATCCCTCCAGGCCTCACAGTGTCCGCTCAGACCCCTGGACTCCGTGATCGTAAGCACCAGACGAAGCCACAGCCGGATGGTGGGATCGGCCTCCTTCATGGCCACCGGGGAACGATTTGGGCGCCGCTGACAGAGGGCCAGCTCGGCAGACGAGTGTCGTCCCAGTGGCCAGGGGCAACAGGAGGCTGTTACTAACACAGGAGCTCAGGCCAGCCCTCAGAGGCCAGAGAGGCCAACGAGAGGAAGGCGCGGCGGCCTCTGACAGCCCAGGTGGGAGGAATTGAGGCTCCAAGCGCCCACGGTGGGGCCAGAGAGAGTGTGCCCTCCAGAGAGAGTGCCCCGAGCGCTTGGGCAGCTGGTGCCTAGGCCAGGACAGAGGGAGAGGGCCGCCCACCGCGGGTGCGGTCCTGACTGCCGCTGGCCCAGCTGGGAAGTCTGTTTCCTTACCCATCCATTCTTCCTTCCCTCCATCCTTCCCTCCATCCTCACGGACTGGCTCCCATAGGAGTCTCCCCTCCCAGTGCTACAAGCCTTCAGCTTTCCCTGGGACAAGGGGACTCGCCGCCCAGGGCTCGGTCAGCCCAGCATCAGGCCGGAGGTCCTCCCGGCTCAGAGCCTCCAAGGGTCCACAGATCCTCCAGGCGTGGCTGGATTCCTCCTGCCTCCTGCTGGTGCCTGGAGGGCAGGGCCTCATCTGCGCCAGGCGTGGCAGGAGGACCCTCCCCAGGGTTCCCGTGGAAATCGGCCCCAGACCGACCCTGACCGCCTCTCTGAGGTCCCCTTTCCCTGGACCCGCAGAGGAGGAGGAGGCTGTAAGCCCAGGGGCGGCTGGACTGCCTGCCTCCACCCCAGGTCCCAGGGCCCCCGAGCCCTCATGCCCCCTGCCAGTCCCTGGGCCTGGCTCTACGGAGACACAGCAGACAGGAGGGACAGCGCCGGCCCCTCCCTGGAGCTTGCGTCCTGTTGGGGAGGAGCACTAACAGAGACGAAGGAATGCGGAGCGACACTACGGCGACTTGGACTGCGCCGCGGGACGTGGTGTCGTGCGAGACGGGGGGTGGCAGCCTTCTGGGAAGTGACATTCGATCCAAGGGTGGAATTCGAGAAGGACCCGGCCACCCAGACAGACAGAGATGTGGGTGAGAGCATTCGGGGGGGAGCACGTCCGAGCAGAGGCCCCGGCGGGCATGGGCATGTTTGCGGAGCGTAAAGGGGACCAGTGTGGCTGGGGCAGAGTGGGTGACGGAGCCAGGCAGGGAATGAAGTGGGAGGAGCGGGCTGGGGACCTGATGGTCTGGAAAACAGGGACCAGGAGACAGAGGCTGGACTGTGTTCCGAAGGCAGGGAGGAGCCCTGGGGAGAGCGGGCCTGGATGTTCCTCTGAAATGAACAGAGCAGTGTCTCTGCCTCCACGGCCTTAAAGGAGACCATGGACGGCAGCCAGGAGTGGGCACTGGGCAGCCCCTGAGGCCCCGCTGGAGAGGGGCCACCCCCGCCGTCCAAGCAGGTCAGAGGGGGCCCGCAGGGGCCCGTGCCTGGTCTGGGGAGTCAGGACACACAGCAGGTATCCTCAGGTGCATCCCGGCACTGCCCTCGGATTGGGGCTGTCTGCTCTGGGCCAGCAGTTCAGCCACGGAGATGTCACCTCTGATGTGTCTGATTATTGGGCAAGTAGTAAGGAAGGGAAGAAAGGAAATGAGGCTGCTCACTGACTGTCTAGAGAGATTCACCGAGGGTGGTGGTGGAGAGAGAGTGGATGGATGGATGGATGGGTAGATGGGTGGGTGGATGCATGGATAGATAGGTGGATGGATGGATGGGTAGATGGGTGGGTGGATGATGGATGGGTGGATAGATGGATGAATTAATGAATGGATGGATGGACGGATGGATGGACGGATGGCTGGATAAATGGATGGCTAAGAAGTTGGTTAAATGGATGGACAGGTGGGAAGGTGGCGGGCTGGCCGAGTGGAGTAATGGGTGGATGTAAGGGAGAGAGCAAGGTGGGAGGGAAGTGCTGTGGACATCTTCCACAGATGGGGGCTCCCAGACCAATGAGGCCGCTGGTCCCCGGTTGTTATCTGTGCCAGGGAAAGACATCCAGCAGGACCTGAGGAGACAGGCAGCCTCTGTGCCCGCCGCCCCCCCCACCCCCGGTGGAGCCAGGGCCCATGGCCAGATTGGGGAGCTTAGGGCAGGAGCCCCTCTGCCCGCCCAAGTTTGCAAGACCCAGCCCCTGAGACGTGAGGCTCCCAGTGAGGGTGGCCTACTCGTGTCATCCCTCATCGTACACCCTGGGGCCCCCCGGGCAGGAGCGCGTCTGACTCACCTCGGCTGCCAGCCCAGTGCTTGCGAGAGCTCAGCTGCGGGAGTGGGAAGGCAGGGCCGCCTCTCAGGTGCTGGCTCCCTGGCCTGAGACGCACCTGGGCAAGCAGTGAGTGTCCACCGGGACTCCGACCAGCAGGGGCTGGACCCCGGACGCCCACCCCGGCCTTCCCCGGCAGTGGGCTTGCTAGAAACCTAGGTGAACTGATGGGGGTGGGGGATGTGAACTCAGGAGCCACGTTTGAGATGATTCTCAAAAAAAAAATACCCAACTTCTCTGAAACCAGTTTCCCCATCTGTAAAATGGCACAGGTAACGAGCTTGGCCAAGTGACACGGCGGTGGTGAGGAAGCGGGGGCCACTAGGCCCAGCTGCACCTTGGGGGCCCCCGGGACCCCTGGGCGGGAAGCGCAGAGAAGGTCCTGGGGCTGCGGATGGAGCCCCGGGCCACCCTACCCCTCCAGAAGCCCCACCCAGGCACCCACTGTCCTAGCAGGAAAGGCTGCTATCTGCTGCTCCCACCCCAGGAAGGCCCAGGGCCGTGGGAGAAAGTGAGGCCTTTGTCCTGGGCTTGGCAGGAAGCCATCGCCCACCCGGGGAGGCGGCTCGGGGCACCCCCAGCCTTGGAGGAAAGGTTGGTCAGCCAGCCTCTGTGCAGCACGTCCTCAGGGAGAGGACAGAGCGCAGCATCGGGGCCCGAGTCCCTGCTCTGCCAGCACCTGGCCGGCTGCGACCACAGGGCTTTGGGGGCCACGATTTTCTCTTCTGTAAAACAGGCTGACGTCCACTATGGACGGCTAGCCCCGGCTCTGCTCAGGGTGGGGCTGCGAGGGGCGCGGGCGAGATGAGGGGGAGGGGCGCGGGCGAGATGAGGGGTGGCCTCCGGCGGCACACCGGACCCGGGAGGGCGTGGCCGCCGGACCCGGGAGGGCGCGGCGGCGGGCGGCGGGTATCGCAGGGCTTTCCCCGGGCTGGCGCTCCTGCTGGGGCTGGGAGGTGTTTGGGGCAGCGCTGCGAAGTACGGAAGTGACTCGGCCGACCTCGCCCTAAACTCACCTGCACTTTCTCTCCAGGCGCTTTGGGTACAGATGTCGGAAACCCAACCAAGGAGCTGAAGCAGGGGAGGGCGGGAGGTGGTCTCTCGGTGTCCTTAGGTGGGCTAGGCAGGCCGGAGTCAGAGCCAGACCCAGCCCGCGCCCGCGGGTCCTGGCGCTCTGGGCCACCTGTCTCGCCCGTCTGCGGCCCCCTCTCGGGCAGCGCTCCGCCCTCCCCGTGTGCATCAACGCTGACACCCCCCCCTAGAGCTCCATCCCCGGGGAGGGGTCGGCAGGTGGCCCATGTCTCCTCCACTTTGCCGTGTCCAGGGGCGACAAGGCCGCTTTAGCGCCAGCCCTTGGGTGGAGGGCAGACGGTCCTGCCATACCTGTGATGGCCACAATGGCTGGTCGGGGCCTGGCTTCCGACTGGGGCCCTGGAAAGCCTGCACTCAGTCGTGCGGCCTTCCTGGGTGACTGCCCCGCAGGCCCCTGGGGCCCTCCATGTCCCGTTTTGGACCTGACTGTATGATGGGGACCCTGACTCTGGCGTGTCTCTGGTCCCCTTTCCGGGCGGGTGGAGGATGCCTGTGGCCTCCAGGCCCCAGGCTGTCCCGGCCTCAGCTTGAGGTGTGACCAGTGCCCCTCTCCTTCCTTCCAGAAGCCGCCCTGCGCCCACACCATGAAGGAGGAGGCCTTTCTGCGACGACGCTTCTCACTGTGTCCGCCCTCGTCCACCCCGCAGAAACTCAGCCGGAACCTGCTCGTGGGTGGAGAGCATGAGCTCGATGTGGGTCCAGGTCGGTGCCCACGGGGGGACCCGGTCACCTGGGGGCCGCGGGAGGGGTGGGGGTCCTCCCGGAGCGTGTGATTTCAGGCATGTCCCTTGCCCTCTCTGTGCTGTCCTGGTCAGGGAAGGAGGGCATTTACCACGTGGGGTTAGTGGACAGAAGGCTCGTAGGGCCGGAGAACTCCATGACCTGTGGGACCAGGTTTCACCAACTTGGCTGTGGAGGTCGAGCAGGGGGCTCCCCAGTCCAGGCCTGGAGGCAGATCCTCGTCCCTGCAGAGGCAGGGTGGTGCGGTGGTCCAGGCAGCCTGACCGCAGCCCCTGCCCTCAGGCTGGGGGACTTCGGTCCAGCGGCAGGGCCTCGGTTTCCTTATCTGTAAAGTGGGGGAATGTTAGGACCTGTGCTAGCTGCAGCGGAGTCCTGGGCCCTGGGTGGGGATGGTTCAGACCCACTGCTGTGGTGCTTGGAGTTAAAGCGCTGGGCACGCAGCACACGGGTCACCTGAGCTTGCCGGCGCTCTCACAGATTCGGGTGTTAACCCCCCCCCACCCCAATGCCCCACATCCGCCCTGCCCCCGGCAGTCTGAGCTGAGCTGTCTCTGCCGCGTCCGTGACCACCGTCCCCAGAGAGCCCAGCGCGTCCCTCTGGTGGCCCCGAGGCGGTGGGAGAAGGGCCCCCTCTGGTGCCCAGCCTGCCTTCCTGCAGCCCGCCCACATTGCTCCCATCACCTGCTTTGGAGCCAAGGAGGGGACCCCAGCCCCTCCAGCCCCTGGAAGAAGCGCAGGCCTGGGTGGCAGGTGTGGTGGACAGGGCAAGGAGACGGGCATGGACAGGCAGAGAGAGGAGCCGGTGCCAGCCTCTGACTGTGGGGCGGCCAGCTCCCCACTCCCACAGGGCCCCCGCATCCGCCCAGCCCAGGTGGTAGCACCCACTCTGGGAGGCTGCCCCCTAACGGCCCCAGGCCAGGCCCCCCACGACAGCTCCTGAATCCAGTGCGCCTGGATGGCAGGGCCCCTGGGGCATAGAGGGGGCCCCCCGTCAGCAGTCAGCCCTGGGCTGTGGTCAAGGGAGGGGACGCAGGGCCGAGCGCAGGGGCGCGTGCTACTTGGTGACCTCGCTGCCCCAGCGTGCCCGGCTGCAGGACGCCTCACCGCCCCGTCTCCACGCTGGGTTTTCTGCAGAGCACAGCTCTCAGGCCAGGGCTGCGGGGAAGGGGGGTCTGCAGACACCACCCTCTGTGAGCCCTCCCCTCACCTCCCTGTCAGCATGGTTCTCCCCTGGTCATCACCACATCCGCTCCCGCGCAGGGACCGGGTAATCAGCCACCAGCCGCAGGAAGTGGGCGGGAGTGGCCTCTGAGACCGTCGCCTGCTTCTTCCTGCCTGTGAACCTGGGCTTTAGAAACGAGCAGTGGGTGGGGCAGCCACTCCCCCCAGGATCGAGTCCAGGCACCTCAGGCCCCTCTCCCACCGCTTAGTCAACCCAGAGAGGACACCTGCTGGGAAGGGGCGCAGAGACAGTGTCCGCCCACCCCTCTCTGAGTCCAGCATCGGGGGCAGGGGGGCTCCAGGCGGAGGACTGGGCTGTGGGAGGGGGTCAGCTGCAGTCTGGGCGCCCTGGACCTGCGTACTGGGGCCTGCCTTGAAGAACCCCGGACTCTCACCCAGCAGTGACCCCCGCCCTAAAGTGACTCCCATCCCAGTGGTGACACCCCCTCCCAGCAGTGACACTCCCCTCCCAGTAGTGACACCCCCTCCCAGCAGTACACAACCCTCCCTGCGGTGACACCCCCTGCCAGCAGTGACCCCCCTCCCATTGGTGACCGCCCTCCCTGCAGTGACTTCCCCTGTGTGGCTGGCTGGTGGTTATTAGATCTCTGGTTCCGCACCCGCTTTCCCGGCTGGCTTCCTGCCCCGCCCAGGCCGCTGGCGCCCGAGGCTCGCCTGCTGTGGGCTGGGCCGCCCTGCCCCGGGCCTCACGCTGGCCGCTCTCTTGCAGGGAAGGACATGGAGCCCCACGGCCCGTCACCGACCCGGGATGAAGGGCCCCCAACCCCAGGCTCTGCCACGAAGGTGCCACCGGTAAGAGCCCGGCTGTGGGGGGGCCTGAGGCAGGGGGCCTACCCAGGGGCGACAGAAAGTGCCCGAGGCAGGGGCAGCAGGCGTCCAGCCCAGCCACCACCCCAGCTCTCTGCTCTGAATCACGGAGGCTCCCGGAGCTGGAGTCACAGCGTGTGAGCTGCCTTCTCCAAGCTGCTTTCTTGGAATGACACAGGACGGGAGACGGGGCCCAGAGAGGGCTCGGGGACAGAAAGTCATGGCACCAGGGGGCCCGGGCCTGCTGTCGTAAGGAACCCGCCCAGGGCTCAGCACTTCCTCCCTCTGATTTGCTTGCACCATGCCTGCCCCCTGCACCCTCTCAGGGCCATGCCATGATCTGGAAAAGCACACACATGTGCACACACACACAGAGAGAAACATACACACACAGATATGCCTCCAACACACAGATACACACACATACAGATACGTATACGGTGCACAGATAAACATATACACACATATGCACACAGAGATACACATGCACACACAGACACACAGGTGCACACACACACAGATACATATACCGTGCACAGATAAACATACACACAAATACACACACAGATATACATACATACACAGATACAGAGACACACACATACAGATACATATACTGTACACAAATAAACATACACAGATACACACACAGATATGCCTCCACCCACAGATACATGCACACACAGATACGTATACCGTGCACAGATAAACATACACCCATATGCAACAGAGGCACACACATGCACATAGATGCCTGCGTACACACACATACCAACACACACCACACACAGATAAACATACACACACAGACACGCGCACACACCCCGCAGGTTCCCCAGCCCAGTGCCTCTCAGTGGGGCCCAGCTGTACCCCTCCAGGCAGAAGCTTTGATCCCGGGAGGGCGCGGGGGCCTGGGCACAGGTGTGGGGCGTGAGACATGCGCTTCCTCCCTGCAGAGCGTCTCAGGTCAAGGGAGCCGTGGCCCCTGGATTGGAGGCCCCAGTTCTGGCTGTGGGGCTGGGGGCACACAGAGGCTAGTTCTCCCCACTGTGGACACCCATGGGACCCAGTGACTACAGCCTGGCTCCTCTGGGACCCCACGCTCTGCTCTGTCAGACAAGGGGTTAGTGGTGGCCTCAGGGTCCCCAGTGTCCACCTCCAGTGAGGAAGAAGCCAGGCCTTTCGTGGGTCCCCCCCACAGCCAGCATCCCCCACCTCAGCCTCTAGGGCTGCCAGCTGCTAGGAGCACAGTGGGAATGCCTGCATTCGTGTGGAATTTGTTTAATTTAAAACCTGTTTTGATTACAGTGACGTACATGTAGCGAAACACAGCATCCTAACGACGTCAGGTGCGGTTCAGGGGCCCTAAGCACACCTGCAGGGGGCTGTGCTGTCCCCACCATCCCTCCTGAGAACGCTAGCGTCGTAGAAAGCGGATGCCCTGGCCCTGCCCGCCCAGCACTCGCTCCCCGCCTCCCCAGCACTCACTCCCCGCCCCCCCCACCACCGTCTCTGTCACTGTGAACGTGACGACTTTAGGGACCTCATGTGGGTGGAATCCCAGCGGATTTGTGATTACCTTCTTTGTGTCTGGCTTATTTCACTGAGCATCGTGTCCTCAAGGCTCGTCCAGCTTGTAGCTGTGTCAGAATTCTCTTCCTTTTTACAGCCGAGTAATGTTCCACTCCAGTACTCTTGCCTGGAAAATCCCATGGATGGAGGAGCCTGGTGGGCTGCAGTCCATGGGGTCACTAAGAGTCGGACAAGACTGAGTGACTTCCCTTTCACTTTCACTTTCATGCATTGGAGAAGGAAATGGCAACCCACTCCAGTGTTCTTGCCTGGAGAATCCCAGGGACGGGGGAGCTTGGTGGGCGGCCATCTGTGGGGTCGCACAGAGTCGGACACGACTAAAGCAACTTAGCAATGTTCCATTGTGTGGTTGGACTATTTCTGTTTCTCCAACCATCTGTCAACGGACACATCTATTAGTTTAGATGCAGGTTTATTTCATAAAAACAGTGAAAACATGCTTACTCCTTCTACAGCCCAGTGAAACAACGAGACCCAGAGAAAGCACTTTAGACGCTGTCTGGAGCACTCGCCTCAACTTTCAGATCTCACTCCCTCAGTCAAGACGTCTGGGCATCCTGTCCAGGCAAGGCCTGCAGGTGCCGGGGACACAGTCATGGATAAAATGAAGTCATATGGAAGCAACCTAGATGCCCATCGGCAGACGAATGGATAAAAAAGCCATGGTACATATACACAATGGAATTTTACTCAGCTATTAAAAAGAATGCATTTCAATCAGTTCTAATGAGGTGGATGAAATTGGAGTCTATTATACAGATCGAAGTCAGAAAGAAAAACACCAATACAGTATATTAACGCATGTATTTGGAATTTAAAAAGATGGTAACGATGACCCTACATGTGAGCCAGCAAAAGACACACAGATGTAAAGAACAGACTTTTGGACTCTCTGAGAGAAGTCAAGAGTGGGATGATTTGAGAGAATAGCATTGAAACGTGTATATTCAGTTCAGTTCAGTTCAGTCGCTCAGTCGTGTCTTGACTTTTTGTGACCCCATGAATTGCAGCACACCAGGCCTCCCTGTCCATCACCATCTCCCAGAGTTCACTCAGACTCACGTCCATCGAGTCCGTGATGCCATCCAGCCATCTCATCCTCGGTCGTCCCCTTCTTCTCCTGCCCCCAATCCCTCCCAGCATCAGAGTCTTTTCCAGTGAGTCAACTCTTCGCATGAGGGGGCCAAAATACTGGAGTTTCAGCTTCAGCATCATTCCTTCCAAAGAAATCCTGGGGCTGATCTCCTTCAGAATGGACTGGTTGGATCTCCTTGCAGTTCAAGGGACTCTCAAGAGTCTTCTCCAACACCACAGTTCAAAAGCATCAATTCTTCGGCGCTCAGCCTTCTTCACAGTCCAACTCTCACATCCATACATGACCACAGGGAAAACCATAGCCTTGACTAGATGGACCTTAGTTGGCAAAGTAATGTCTCTGCTTTTGAATATACTATCTAGGTTGGTCATAACTTTTCTTCCAAGGAGCAAGCATCTTTTAATTTCATGGCTGCGGTCACCATCTGCAGCGATTTTGGAGCCCCCAAAAATAGAGTCTGACACTATTTCCACTCTTTCCCCATCTATTTCCCATGAAGTGATGGGACCGGATGCCATGATCTTCGTTTTCTGAATGTTGAGCTTTAAGCCAACTTTTTGGCTCTCCTCTTTCACTTTCATCAAGAGGCTTTTTAGTTCCTCTTCACTTTCTGCCATTAGGGTGGTGTCATCTGCATATCTGAGGTTATTGATATGTCTCCCGGCAATCTTGATTCCAGCTTGTGTTTCTTCCAGCCCAGCGTTTCTCATGATGTACTCTGCATATAAGCTAAATAAGCAGGGTGACAATATACAGCCTTGACGTACTCCTTTTCCTATTTGGAACCAGTCTGCTGTTCCATGTCCAGTATATTACCATATGTGAAATAGATCACCAGTCCAGGTTCGATGCATGAGACAGGGTGCTCAGGGCTGGCGCACTGGGATGACCCTGAGGGATGGGATGGGGAGAGAGGTGGGAGGGGGGTTTAGGATGGGGACACATGTACACCTGTGGCTGATTCATGTCAATGTATGGCAAAAACCACCACAATATTGTGAAGTAATTAGCCTCCAATTAAAATAAATTGCCGGGGTCCAGCCCCGGTGGATCCAGGGTGATTCGAAGGCGGGGGGACGGCGTCGGCATCTTTGGAAAAATACATATTTAATTACAGATATAGAGAGAGATTAGAAACGGATAGTGTAGTAGGAGAATTAGTGGAGAAAAGAGGCTGAATTCAGCGAGAGAAACGGGAGCAAGAAAGAAGCGACATGGTGGAATCAGTCTTTCCGGAAACTGATCCGATTTCTTTATTTTGGGGTTTGCTTATATACCTTTTGTTACACATAGGGATGAATACAGAGTCACGCGGGGGTCTTAGGGATATTACATCATCTTCTGGCCATGAGTAAGACCTGGTGACATTCTATGATCCTTTCTTTCTGATAACCAAAAACCTCATTTCTTCCAAGGGTAGTTTTTCTTAAACCAGGCACCACCCTCCAGATAAAGTTGCATTCCTATAGGGTGAGGGTGTAGTGAGTTACAATCAAGAAAGGAATTTATTTAACCCAAGTTTAACAGGATTAATCTTAAAGGTTAATACTTATTTCTCCTATATGTTTAAAGGTTAATACTTATTTCTCCTATATGTTTAAAGGTTAATACTTATTTTTCCTATATGTTAGTTATATTCATTATACGGGCAGGGAATATGGAGATTTAGCAGCAAACATCAGCCTGACAAATGAAAATCCTTTCACCAATGCTCCCCTTAAGATCTATTTAGTCTTAAGATAGCGATAAGGTTACATTTTTACATGGCAAGGACACAGGGATTTAGAATAAAGTACAGCGATCTATTACAAAAGAGAAAATTCATTAACTCAAAAAGTCTAGTATTGCTAACATCAAAAACTACTATATTTCCTTTTCTATATTTCAAATACATTGATTAATATATTCCTAGGTGCCTAAGGATATGGAGGCCTGAAGAAAAAGCCCTATGCTAATTAAGACTCTCAAAATACTCCAAAACTCTCTGTGCTGTTTATGGTTGCAGCAGAGAGATTTGACCTGAGACATCCTTGTCCCACCCAGAGCAGGGAATTAGCAGCAATCATTGACACAACAAATGAAAAACCCTTCACCGATATAATTCCTAACCAACCCATTATACTGATAATTTCTAACTCCCAAAAGAATTTGCCTTTAGTAAGTCTAAAACATCTCGTGCCTCTCAGATTGGGAGGCTGTAAACAATCACATGTGGCTGGACAAACCTATACAGGCGGGCTAGATAACCTTCAGAGGAGTTTGTAAGCTGAAACACTCTTGTCACGCCCAGGAATTTTTATTGCCTTGGAGCTGCACGTTTACTCCTTCTGCAAGAAAAACGGTTATGGGGGAGAGCCCCCCGTAAAGTCAGAGGTGTAGACGAGAGCATAAAACAGACTCTGGTTTTGGGGTAGATGCTCGGGAACAGGGGGTTTCCTAAGGCTTGATCACGCCTTTGCGTATGCCAAGCCTCCTTCCTCATGACCTTTGCCATGGGCGGAATTCCTCACGCTGGCCCCCAACAATAAATAAATAATAAAATTTTAAAAAAAGAAAATCACCCCCTCCAAAAAAAAAGAAACGAAGTCCCCCTCTCCCGAAGCTTACATTCCAGAAGGGAGATAGGCTCCAGACAAAACAAGTGAGTCTGGACATGTCCAAGGCCATGGGAGGAAGGAAAGGACAGCTCTGAATGCCCCGGGTCCTTAAGAGAGACTCGGGGCTGCTGGGAAGGGGGCAGTTCTGGGAAAGACACAAACTCTAATATATGTATGATAATAAACAGAACATTTGTTGTCCACTCGCTCAGTCCATTTTTAATATGGACACATATTTAATATATTAATATTAGGTATTATGTTCTATATAAGCTGAATATAATATATAATATTTAATAGCACATTAAATGTTTAATGTGTAGGTCTCTGTACATATACACATGTGCGTGGGTGTGTGCTCTGTTATTCAGTCGTGTCCAGCTCCACGCCCCCATGGACTGTAGCCCACCAGGCTCCCCTGTCCACGTGATTCCCCAGGCAGGAATACTGGGGTGGGCTGTCATTTCCTCCTCGGGGGTGAGAGGTGGGGGCAGTCTTTCCAGCTCAGAGATCAAACCCATGTCTCCTGCACTGGCAGGCAGATTCTTTACCACTGCGGCACCTGGGAAGCCCGTATCTACACACACACACACACACACACACACACACACACAATATATATATTATATGAAAAATAATTGTAACACATAGTGGAACCACATGTAACCTTGTTCTGTATTTTCCGAGTCTCCTGCAAATGTGTTTCCATACTTTTATTGTGTAGTGTTAGTCGCTCAGTTGTGTCCGACTCTTTGCGACCGCATGGACCGCAGCCCGCCAGGCTCCTCAGTCCATGAGATTAACCAGGCAGGAACACTAGAGCGGGTTGCCATTTCCTTCTCCAGGGGATCTTCCCGACCCAGGGCTTGAACCTGCCTCTCCTGCAGGCAGACGCTTTACTGTCTGAGCCTCAAGCCCTAGACACTTCATAATCTTTTAAAAAATTAGAAATAAATATATGTCGTGGTTTTCCAGGATATAAATTCAAATGACATGAAATCAGCCATTCTGAGTGAATAATTCAGTGGCGTTTCTCGCATCCACACGGTGGCGCAGCCGCCACCTCTGTCGAGCTCAGAAACGGTTCCGTCACCCCAGAGTGACCGTACGAGCGGTCACTCGCGTCCCCTCCGCCACCCACAGCCCCCGCAGCCTCCACTCCGCTTTCCGTGCGTACGGATTTGCCTGTGCTGGACACGGCGTGTCAGCGGGGCCGTGCCACGTGCGGGGCTTTGTGACGTGCTGCTTCCACCAAGCCCCGTCCAGGCTGTGGCGGGTGTCAGGGCTGAGCCATGGTCCATGGGCTGGATGGAGCCGGGCGGTTGGTTGTCCGCTCGTCAGCGGGGCACACCTGGGCCATCTCCACTTGTCGGCTGCGTGGAGCAGAGCTCCCGCGAACACGCGCGTGCAGGTGTCTGAGTCCTTGCTTTCACTTCTTTGAGTTTGTACCTCAGGGTGGAATTGCTAGGCCAGACGGCAGTTCTGTGGCAAGATGACTTTCTAGAAGATTCTGTATTTGGCTTCTTGGAGAAAGCACTGAGCGGTCTTCCTCAGCGGCCGCCCCGCGTTACAATCCCGCCAGCAGGGAGGCGGGTGCCCACGTCTCACACCCGCATCGACGCGGGCGGCTTCGGTTATTTTTGGAGCCATCCCCGTGGCCGTGCCCATGGGTGTGAAGTGACGTCTCGTGTGGCCGGGTGGGCACTTTGCTGAGGACCAAGGGGGATGGGCATTTCCTCCCTGTCTGCCACCGTCCGGGCACCTTCTCTCCAAGTCCTCCGTCCATCTTTGCATCCGGCTCTGGTCTTTCGTCAGGCTCTTATCTTTCCCAGGTGGCACTAGGGGTCAAGAACCCGCCTGCCAGTGCAGGAGACACCAGAGCCGTGGGTTCGATCCCTGGGTGGGGAAGATTCCCCTGGAGGAGGAAATGGCAACCGCTCCGGGATTCCTGCCTGGAGAATCCCACAGGCAGAGGAACCTGGTGGGCTACAGTCCACGGGGTCAGCCGTGTCCGGCTCTTTGCGACCCTGTGGACTGCAGCACGCCAGGCCTCCCTGTCCATCACCAACTCCCAGAGTTTACTCAAACTCATGTCCACTGAGTCAGTGATTCCATCCAGCCATCTCACCCTCTGTCGTCCCCTTCTCCCGCCTTCAGTCTTTCCCAGCGCCAGGGTCTTTTCCAATGAGTCATTCTTCGAATCCAGAGAAGGAAATGGCAGTCCACTCCAGTGTTCTTGTCTGGAGAATCCCAGGGATGGGGGAGCCTGGTGGGCTGCCATCTATGGGGTCGCACAGAGTCGGACATGACTGAAATGACTTAGCAGCAGCAGTTCTTCACATTAGGTGGCCAGAGGATTGGAGTTTCAGCTTCAGCATCAGTCCTTCCAACTGTGTTGAGTTAGTAAGAGCTCTTCCTATATCTGGACACTGGAGCTTTGTTAGATACACGATTGCAGATGCTTCATCCCGTCCTGTAGGTCGCTCTCAAGCACTTTTTTAAACGAGTTTTCCACGGCCGCCCTTTAGTGGTCAGACCCCCATGTTCATGGTTCTGAGCAGAGTCTCTCGCCCCTGAGGGCGCTGGTCATTGCCCTGCTGTGCCTACACGTGCTGCGGCCTCAGGAGCCAGCAGGCGGGCCTGGCAGGGTCCCCAGCCTGGCCCTTAGGATGGAGGAGTGGAGGGCACTGCCCCAGCCCGGGGCTGCTGTGACCCGGCCCAGCGGCCTCGAAGGGCTCAGAAGCAGAGAGTGCGGGGCACAGACACCCCACCCCGTCCACTTCTCCCAGCCCCACGGCCCCCACGCTGTCCCCCTCTCTTCCTCTGTCGCCCCAAACAAGCTCCTTCCAGCTGCATCTGGTGGAAAGCGGGTGGCAGGAAAGTGGCAGTGGAGGGTGTGTTCGTTCATGCCTGCGTTCGCCCGACGTGCTCCCCAGGCTCCCAGCTCCTGGTGCTGGGGGTGCTGGGCGGGAGCCGTCCACAGTGGAGCTCCTGGCAGCTCTCCAAAACATGCGCGCAGCCGGGGCGGCAGGAGAAGCTGGGCCGGCCAGGGTGGGTGGGGTGTCTGGGGTCTGATGCCAGCAGGGTCGTCCGGGCCGTCTGCCTCCTGGCGAGGCAGCTCAGCAAGGCCTGAGGAAGGAGCAGGGAAGAGCATTTGGGCGGGGGGAACAGCATGTGCTCGGGAAACCGGGGCTCCAGGCACGAGAGCCTCAGCATCCCAAGAGCTGGAGCGTCAGCCCGGCCCCCAGAGCCTGCCACCATCACTCCTGCCTCAGCCCAGAGCTTTCTTCTAGGGCAGCGTCCTCCAGGCCTCCTGACCATGCCCCTGGCTTCCCGGGCTCTCAAATGTCCTGACTGGTCTCAGAGAGTGCGCGCAGAGTGATGATGCCCGGGTCCAGCCCCCTTCAGAGCTGTGTGACTGCGGGCAGGTTCTGAGCCTCTCTGTGCCGCAGGGCATGGCTGGGAGCGTGGGCAGAGCTGCCGTGATTCACACGCACACCCGTCTCCAGCGCGGCTCTCACCCCTTCTTCCCTCCGTCCTAAATGCCCCATCAGAGGCCCTGCCCGGCACGCGGTGCTGTGGGCACAGCTGGCCCACTGGATAGCTCTGGTCAGAGTCCCGCCACTGGCTCCGCAGCCTCAGTGGGCACCGACATGCCCAGTGACGATGGGGGTGGAGGAGGGCATGACAGCCTGCTCCAGGATTCCTGCCTGGAGAATCCCACGGACAGAGGAGCCTGGCGGGCTACAGGCCGCGGGGTCACACAGAGTCGCACACGGCTGAAGCGCACAGCGCGGCCGGGCCCACCCCCTGGGTGGTGGCGAGAACTAGGTGAGCGAAGGCGGCTGCGACCTCAGAGGATGGGGCAGCCAGGGGTCCACGCCCCTCACCTTGGGCGGGGAGAGAGCCGGGGCTGGCCGGCCTCCGGGCCCTCTCCCTGGCTTGGCAGCTCAGGGTGGGGGCACGCAGTTCAGCGGACAGCGCAGGGCAGGCCCGCCTCTGCAGGGGAGCAGAGAGGGAGCGTCTCCGGCTCGGCAGCCACAGGACGGGCCTGACGCGGTCCCTGGATCGCATGCAGCTGCGGATGGCGTGGAAAGAACAGGCACAGCCGGTGCCCGGAGAGCCTCCCTGGTGGATGCAGAAATCTGGGCTGCGTGATTTTCACATCTCACCTTGATTTTTTTTTTCTTTCCCCCAATCCCTTAAAAATGTGAAGCCCGGGACGTCCCTGGTGTGCGAGTGGTTAGGACTGCACACTTTCACTGCTGGCAGCCCCGGTTCAATCCCTGGTTGGAGCTAAGATCCCGCAAGTGCTGCCCCCAACAGCCACCCTGGTCTCGCAGGCCTTACAGAAGCAGGCAGGGGCCCGCAGCCTTCAGTCCTGACGTTTTCTCTCCATGCCCCAGCTCCGGCCTCAGTTTCCCCGTCTGTAAAAGGACTGAGGGCCCGTCACTTTCGCAGCTGTGGACGCAGCTCCGCCCTCCCCCTGCCCCGCACCCTCGGACGGCTGGAGGGGGCCTGGATGTTGCCCCCCGACTGGCAGCTGCTGTCAGGGCGCCAGGGACACGGGTCCTTCTGCACACACACGAGCCCTTCTTGCCCGGAGGCTGGGCGCATGACGGTAGCTGAGCCGGGCGCCTCCTGGGCACCGCGGGGAGGGTCACTGCCGTTTGCCCAGTGTTGGCCCCCGGGGAAGGGGCCACCTCGAACACCCACCATAGTGGCTGCCTCCCAGCTCCTGTTCACAGGTTCGCCTCACTGGCCTGTTCCCTCCATCTCCCCCGGGCTGGGGGTGGGGGTGGGAGGAGCAGTGGGCTCCCACCTCCTGTTTCCTGCACCCCCAGCGGCCCCCATCCTGGACTGCATGCCCCCAACCCGAGTCTCTCTTGCAGGCTGAATATAGGCTGTGCAATGGGTCCGACCGGGAGTGTGTGTCCCCGACAGCCAAGGTCAGCAAGAAGGAAGCTCTCAAGGTGGGCCTGGGCCCGGGGAGGGGTGCGGGCCTCATTTGCTGGATGAAGGGGCGCCTGGGCCAGTGCGGCCAGCCCCCACCTCCAGCCTGCCGAGGGGAGGGGGGCAGAATGCACCCCGGCCCCCTCCACGCCCCCGCTTCCTGTCCTCTCCTGGGACCCGTCCTTGTCCCTGAGCTCGACGCCCGTGGGTGGGAGCCCCGGGGCAGGGCCAGCCCGGAGCCTTCTCCACTGACCCCTGTGGTGCCCCGGGCCCAGGCGCAGAAGGAGAGCTACCGCCAGGAGAAGAAGCGTGCCACCAGGCAGCTGCTCAGCGCCCTGACGGACCCCAGCGTGGTCATCATGGCCGACAGCCTGAAGGTGAGCGCCGGCCCCCACCTCCGCCCTGGCTGCAATGGGGGGCCGCCCCCAGGGATGGCGCAGAGTCACCGGCCCCTCGGAGACGGCTGGGCATGGGGGCCGCTGCAGGCTGTAGCCACGTCCTGGGGCGGCCCTGACCAAGGACCGCAAGTGGGTGGCTTACAGCAACCAAAACGGACCCCCAGGTGCAGAGGCGGAAGCCCCAAGTCAGGGTCCTGGCGGGACAGGCTCCTTCCCGAGGCTCTGAAGGAGGGCTCTTCCTGCGTCTCCCCGCCTCTGGGGGCCCCAGGCGCCCCCGGACTTGTGGCTCCTCCCCCAGCCTCTGCCTCTGCGGTCACCTGGCCTCCTCCTGGGTCTCCGTGTCCTGTTCTCGTGTTACAAGGACACAGTCGCTGGACCAGGGCCCCTGCTCCAGGAGTGCCTCATCTTCACTCGGTCGCGTCTACAGAAACCCTGTTTCTGTTTAAGGTGGGAGGGCCCTGACCTGCGGGGGGCCCAGAGTCCGGTGGAGTCCCCTGCTGGGGACACAGGAAGGAGGAGAAGCGCTGGCTTCTGGGGACAGGCCTGGGCTGTGGTCAGAGGCCTGTGTTCAGACCTCATGAGGCCGCGAGCGACTCCCTCAGCCCCAAGCCTCAGTTTCCCCCTGCATAGAGTGGGGATAAAGCTGTGGAGTCCCTGGGGCTCCCGCGAGGGGCAGGGCAGAAAGCAGACTCGGGAGCCTGGGTGTCTGCAGAGCTCTGGGCCTTTGTGGGCTCTTTTTTCTTTTTGCTCTACAAAATTATGGATAAAAAATTAGGTGCAAAAGTGAATTTTAATTTAGAATGAGAAAAGAAATGATCACAAATTTCAAAATCACAAGGCTGATCATTAGTCACTGCTAATTGCCAGTTCCTCTCAGGACTGGGGCAAGGCGTTGAACTTGAGGTTGAACTTGAACTTGAGCTCCATGAACTTCAGTAAATCTGGCTGCAGCATCTTTCTTGGATTCACCATCTTTTAGAGCTCCGTTAAAAACTAAAAGAGAACCCCCGGAGCCTGGGGCCCCGTCCGTCTGCCCCTCCCCTAGCAGTTCAGATGCCTCCAGGGTCCCCAGCCAGCATTGACGGCAGCCCCCTTCCCTCCAGATCCGAGGGACCCTTAAGAGCTGGACCAAACTGTGGTGCGTGCTGAAGCCGGGAGTGCTGCTCATCTACAAGACACCCAAGGTGGGCCAGTGGGTGGGCACGGTCCTGCTGCACTGCTGTGAGCTCATCGAGAGACCCTCCAAGAAGGACGGCTTCTGCTTCAAGCTCTTCCACCCGCTGGACCAGTCTGTCTGGGCCGTGAAGGTGCCACAGTGCGAACCCCGGGGCTCAGGAGGGCCGGGCAAGGAGAGAGCCCCATGGGGCGAGGTGGGAGGGGGCGGGGGAGGTGCGCTGGGTGGGAGGAGAGCATGGCTGGGCAGTCAGGAGCCTCGTGCTGGGGCCCCAGGAGCAAGGGGTCCAAAACTGGGCTGACAGTTCCAAGGGTTAGTCACTCAGTGGCCGAGGGATCTGATGTGGTCAGTGGCCTTCCATGTGGAACACATGTTGGGGTGGGGGGTGCTCGGGACCTGGGGGCCTGATGGGTTCAGATCACACATCAAGCCCTGTCCAGAGGCTGGGGAATGAGGCCACGTGAGGGCGGCTGCTCCAGGCCCAGACCTCCCCCTTTGGAACCTGGGGGCGCCCCAGCCCACGACCAGAGCGGGTCAGGTTGCCAGATGAAATCCAGAATGCCTGGGTGCATTCGGATTTCAGAGGGAGATCCAAAAGCGTTTTTTTAGTATGTTGTTGTTCAGTTGCTAAGTCGTGTCTGACTTTGCAACCCCGTGGACTGCAGCCCACCAGGCTCCCGTGTCCTTCACTATCTCCCCAAGTTCACTCAAATTCAACGTCCGTTGAGTCGGTGACGCTGTCTACCGTTTCATCTTCTGCCGCCCTCTTCTCCTTTTGCCTCCAATCTTTCCCTGTGTCAGGGACTTTCCCAGTGAGTCGGCTCTTTTTTTAGTATAAGTATGTCCCAAATAGTGTATGGGATATATGTAAACTGTGTATATGTAATTTTTCTGAGATTCAAATTTAACCGAGCGTCCTGGATTTGCACGTGCTGATTCTGGCCACCTAAATGGGGGCTCAGAGAGAAAAACCGAGGGTGGGGCCTCCAGCTGAGAAGGGGGTCAGGGAGCATCCACTCACCGCTCTTGCTACCTGCTGTGTCTGCGTGGCCTGACCCCATCTGGGGGTCCCGAGGCCCCAGAAGCATGTGTGAGTGTGGGTCCCCATGACCGCCTGACCTGTGCTTCCCCCCACCCCTGCACGATCCCTTGGGTGACACCGCCTCTCTGCCTCTCCAGGGCCCCAAAGGCGAGAGCGTGGGCTCCATCACGCAGCCCCTGCCCAGCAGCTACCTGATCTTCAGGGCTGCCTCCGAGTCTGATGGTGAGTCCCGCCCGCCCTGCGGGTCTCCACGGTGACCCCATGTGAAGCACCCCGCCCCTTGGTGGAAGGATCGGCCAGGTTCAGGGGACCCCGGTTCAGACCCTCCTGACGCCATCCAAGGGGGCAGCCTGGCGTCAGGGGACAAGTCCACCAATTACCTGCTCCTTCTCTGAGCCTCAGTCTCCCTCATGGGCAAAAGGGTGAGCAGTAACACCCTCTCCTTAGCTGCTATGAGAATCCGATGACCTTATTTAACAGATAACAATGGCTGAGTGCCAGGCACCATTGAATCACCAGGTGCTGCCTTTACTAACCACCTGGGGAGACCTGGGGAGACAGGCTGGCTGAACTGCGCGCGACAGAGGGATGCACCTTCCTGAACCCGCGCGTGCTTGGGGCGCCCTCTCGCGGCCGCCCTGAGTAAACGCCGCTGTCTCCTGCCCCGGGGAACCGGCGCAGGGCCCCCCTCCAGTGGTCCGGGGCAGGCGAGGCGCTGTCCAAGGCAGCCGGGCTCGACCACGGGACTCTGGGCCTCCCGGCTGCCCCCTGGTGGCCAGACGCCGCGTCGACACTCCTGAGTCGCCTGAATGCCACCCTGCGTCCCCAGCCCCCCACTCGGTGCCACGCCCCTCCTGGGCCCTGGGATGGACAGGGCGGCCTGGGCTCCCATGGCGCCTGCTATCTGCTGGGGGACGCAAGCAGAGAACCTTCAGACAAGGCCAGCTGGGCTGAGGCGTGAGCCGAGACCCTGACGGGGTTGGGGGCCATGGTCAGGGAGGAGGGACGTCCACAGGCCCTGGGGGTATCAGGGTGGGCTTCCTGGAGGAGGAGAGTTAGGGAAAGAAACTTTCTGTCTCCAGGAGGGTCATACTTTAAAGGCTCAGAGAAGTAAAGAAATGAGTTCAAAGTGCTTGAGCCCCAGGTCTAACCTGCTGGCAGCCTCCACCAGGAAGGCAGCAGGAGGCTGGGGACAAGGGCTGGGTTTGACAGCGGCTGGCACCGTCCACCACCGCTCTGCAGGTCGGCCCTCCCCCTATCTCCCAGGGCTCTTCCAACACCAGGAGCTGCCTGCTTGGCCTTGGTTCAGCAGGCCCCGCCCCAGCCTGCCACCCACCCTCCTGCCCTGCGCTCCAGGCCAGCCAAAGCCCTCAGCCGCAGAGGCCGGGCCCTGCCCCGACCTGTGTTGGCAGTTTCCATCCGGGCAGGCCCTGGCCCTGACTCCATAGGTGGGAACTTGCGGGGCCTCTGGGTACAGAGGGCGTCTCAGGTGGCAGTAGTGGTAAAAAACCCACCTGCCAGTGCAGGAGATGCCAGAGATGCGGGTTCAACCCCTGGGTCAGGAAGATCCCCTGGAGAAGGGCATGACCACCCCCTCCAGTATTCTTGCCTGGAGAACCCCATGGACAGAGGATCCAGGTGGTCTACAGGCCATGGGGTCGCCAAGAGTCAGATGTGACTGAAGCGACCTAGCACATGGGGTCCTGCTTAGTGTGTGACCTTGAGGCGGTCACTCACCCATCCTGGCCTCGGTCCTTTGTAATACAGGCGAATAACCATGTGCTAGGAGTAGGGGTCCTGCCGGGGCACCTTGTTGAGGAAGGGCGGGGTGGGGTGGGTAGCGGGGCAGGGGGCTCGCCCGGGTGCCCTGGGCACCTCCCGAGCTGGGAGCCGCTCATCCCACCCTTGCCTGCAGGCCGCTGCTGGCTGGACGCCCTGGAGCTGGCGCTGCGGTGCTCCAGTCTCCTGCGACTCGGCGCCTGCAAGCAGGGCCGCGATGGGGAGCCCGGGTCCTCGCCAGACGGGTCGCCCTCCTCGCTCTGCGGGCTGCCTGCCTCGGGCACCATCCACGACCAGGACTTGTTCCCGTGAGCAGGGGCGTGGGGGGCAAGGGCCAGCCCCTCCCAGGAGCCTGGGTCTCCTGCCTGCTGGGGACTCCTGGCAGCAGCACGCGGGGTCTCCTTGTACGTGGGGAGGGGATGGGGAGCAAACGCCATAGAGGTCTGGCCGCCCACACCCCGGCCCAAAAGGCAGGCCTCCTCCACTCCAGGTGGACCCTGGAGCCTCAGTGTGTTCATCTGTGAACTGGGACTAATAATGTCCGATGCCCATTGCCGAGGCTTTTAAACACAGGGATGGGAGTGAGGCGCCCGGCAGGGAGGGGCACCCCTGGTGGGGGTGCCTGGCCTCACCGCGACCAGCCGCCCACGGGCCCATCCACCTTCCAGACTGAACGGGTCCTCCCTGGAGAACGACGTTTTCTCGGACAAGTCGGAGAGGGAGAACGCCGAGGAGTCGGATAACGAGACCCACGACCACAGCCGGAAGACTGAAAGCGGGAGCGACCAGTCCGAGGCCCCGGTGGGCCCCGGGCGCAGAGGGACCACCTATGTGGTACAGGACCACGAGGAGCTTGGGGAGGTGAGAGCTGCCCCGCCCGGAGCCCCCACCCCTGGAGCCGTGGAGGCAACGCCGGGCCATCACCTCGGGGAGAGCTCGCCAGCTCTGCTGTACCCAGAGGGCCTGGGACTGGGTGGGCCAGGGTGGCAAGACTCAGGGAGAACCCTGGGAGGGATGCAAAGGGCCCACTTGTTGGAAAAGACCCTGATGCCGGGAAGGGTTGAGGGCAGGAGGAGGAGGGGGCGGATCCTGATGCAGGGCAGGCTGTGGGCACCCCCATGCTGCTGCCCCCCGGGGGTTCAGGTCCAGCTATGTACACCCCAGGCCCAAGACCTTGGATCCATAGGTCCTGGGGGTCCACAGGGAGGGGAGAGGGGCTTGGCATCACCCAGGGGCTTCAGTTTCCCAAGTGTGAGGGTCCCAGCCCTGCCTGGGATCACCTGTCCCACCAGCCAGCGGTCCCCAGACACCCGGGTGACCCTTTCTGAGATCATTCTGCCCACCTGAGGGCCTGTGGGGGGCATGTTCTGGGAGATGGAGCCCCCAGCTCGGTCCCCAGCTTCCCTGTCCACCACGCCCCCCATCCCTTGCGCAGACAAAGCCCGAAGCCCTGGGGCTAGGTCTCTCCCTGGCAAGTGTTTGGAGCTACGGGGAGGGTGAGATGTCTCAGGGAAGAGAGGGGCCCCCCGTGTGGTCCTGGAGGAGTGAAGGCCCTTCTGAAGGGGGTGCTGGCCCAAGGCACTGCTATCGTGTCCCTGGGTAGAGACGGGCCGGGGGCGGGACGAGGTGTCTGTGAGCACGTGCCCCCTGCTGCCGTGGCACAGAAGTGTGTAAAGAGAGGTGTTAGGCAGGGCACAGACTGCGAGGCGCAGAGGGTGCCAGGGTGCCAGGGTGTCTGGGTTGGCTAGGAACCGAGGCACAGGGCGGCTGGCCTGGGCCAGCAGGTGCGCCTCTGGGCTCGGGATAGGCAGGGGTCAGGTGGGGCCAGGACAGGCTTGCTGGGCTTGCTTGCTTGCCAGGGGCGACCCTGGATGAGGTGGCAGTGCACCCCTTGCAGCTCCCCTGGGCACCGAGGCTCCATGCCCGCCTGACTCCAGCCTGACCCGGCCCCTCTGCCCTTAGCGGGGTGAGGCGTCGCAGGTGGAGACGGTGTCGGACGAGAATAAGAGCTTGGTGTGGGTCCTGCTGAAGCAGCTGCGGCCGGGCATGGATCTGTCTCGTGTGGCACTGCCCACCTTCGTGCTTGAGCCGCGCTCATTCCTCAACAAGCTCTCCGACTACTACTGCCACGCCGACCTGCTCTCCAGGTGTGCCACGGGGAGGGCCCGACACCCGCCCCCGAGGAGGCAGAGCGTCCCCGAGAGACGGCCCCTGGCCGCTCTGCTTCCAAGGGGCCCCGACTGCAGGGAGGGGCTACTGGGCCGGGAGGGCGGGGCTGCCCCACGTCCGTCAGGGCCCCCATCGCAGGGGAGCCCAGCACCCTCTGTGCACCTGAGCCCTGGCACTATGCCCTCAGGCTGAACAAGGCTGAGGGTGGAAGGGGGCCTGCAGGCTCAGGAGCCCACGCACAGGGAGCTAGGTGAAGGGGAGAGCATGCCAGCAGCTTCCTGCAGGCGGCATCTTGCCAGCCTCGAGCCAGCCACGCCCCCAGCAGTGGAGCTGCCCTGATATTTCACACACACACACACACACACACACACACACACAGATATTTCCTGACCAGATTTCTCAGAGGTGGGAGATTCACCCCCTCCTCCAACACACACACACACACACACACTTCCCATCATCGGCACATTGGGACAGGGAAGCTTGGGAAGGGCCTGGGTTTCCAACAAGCGGATGGAGGTTGAAACGGAAGGAGGGAGGGGCCAGGGAAAGGGAGAAGAGAGGCCCAGGTCCCTGACCTGGAGTGAGAGCTCCCCGCCCATGGGCGCAGGGCTGCGCTGGAGGAGGACGCCTACGGCCGCATCAAGCTCGTGCTGCGATGGTACCTGTCTGGCTTCTACAAGAAGCCCAAGGTGAGAGTACCTGCTGGGGAGGCATGGGGGGCGGCCAGTGGGAGGTCCACTCAGCCCTGCCCCTGCCTGCAGTCGGGGGTGAGGGGCATCCTCCACCCCCCAGGATTGTCCCCGCAGGTCCTCAGAGATGGGCGGCCAGGCCCAGACTTCCCACCAGGGACCCGCTGGCGGGGCCCAGCCTACAGGGTGGTCCCAATCCCTGAAAGGTCCGAGCTGGGCCCTCCACACCTCAGAGAAACAGCTGCCACACAGCAGTGCCCGGAAGAGGACTTTGGACCCCGAACCTGGAGGAACCCTGGGGACCCGTGGGTTTTGGGCATGAAGCCCCTTTTGAGAACCAAATCCCGGGCTCTGATGAGAGCAGGGCTCCTCTGGCTGTAGTGATGGGAGGGGCCTGGGGTCCCATGGGACCCAGGATTCTAGTTCCACTGTGCAGGAGGGAAAACTGAGGCTCAGAGAGGGGAGGGAAGGCCCAGAGTCACACAGCAGTTTGCAGATGGGACCAGGTCTCCCCTCTCTTCCTGGGGCTTTCTGCATTCTGACGCAGGCTCTGGGCAAAGCCCGGTGTGCGCACGCTAAGCGGCTGTTGGGATAGAGGGCGCACTCCGGAAGACTTCTCAGAGGAGGGTGCTCTGTGTGCCAGGTCACCTACCCAGGACAGCACAGTGGCTGCTGCAGAGTGGGCTCAGAGCTGGCTCTAGGAAGCCTGGATCAGAGGACTGATGGGCAGAGTGTGGAGCTGTGGATGCGCAGGCACACCTCCAGGGGGCTCTGCAGACAGTCACAGAGCCCGGGTCTCTGGGCTGAGACCCGTGTGCGCACACCCAGCTGCAGTTGACGGCCATCAGCCGTGGGGGAGAGGGGAGTCTGAGGTGGGCTACAGGAGAGCCGGGAGGAGGGCTCTCCAGACAGGGAGATTGTTCCCCAGTGAACTTGGACTGTTTGGGGAGCAGAAAGGAGGTGAGCGTGGCCCAAGCAGAGCTGGGGGCGGGACGTGCTGGAGGACTTGGGTTCTCACTTGAAAGGTCACTAGAAAACACTGGGGGCTTTGAGTGGGCGGCGCACTGGCTTCCTGGGTGTCCAGGGAGACTGTGCGGTGGTCAGGGTTTTGAGAGCCCCTCAGAGCTGAGATGTGGACATGACATCTTGTAGGCTGTTCCCCCCGCCCCCCGCCCCCGAATGGAAATCATGGACAAAGCATAGTCTCCCTGGAGCAGGAGTGGGGTGGTGTTCCCGGACGCTGGCTGCAAACCAGGCGTCCCTTGTAGAGACCTTCTGCCTGCTGGGGCCATGGGCAGGGGCAGCCCCCTCACCGTCCCTCGGTCCTCAGCCCAGCCCAGCTGGCGTCCCTGGCCTCCCCTGCCCCCAGTGTCTCACGCCATCCTCTTGTTCGTTGCCTGCAGGGCATCAAGAAGCCCTACAACCCCATCCTGGGGGAGACCTTCCGCTGTTGCTGGTTCCACCCCCAGACCAACAGCCACACCTTCTACATTGCTGAGCAGGCAAGGGTCACCCCAGGCTGGGCACGGGGCTCTGCAGTGGGTGGGCCCTGGCGGCAGGTGGTGGGTGTCTCAGCCCAGGCCTGTTTCTGGGCGGTCCCGCCTTGGACCGTCGGAAGAGCTCTGGCCTCAACTGCCGCCAGGGGGATTCTCCCAGGGGTTGCAGACCCCATCGTGGCTGTGACAGCCGTGTGTCCTTTGCGGGCAGGGGGGCGGTTCCTGGGCGGGACACGGGGATGGCAGGCAGCTCCTGGGCCGAGTCCCAAGATGAGACTGCCCTCACGCCCGGGGCTGGGGCTGGGAGGGGTAGGGGTGGGCGGGGCTGCCGGATGGGGGTGGGCGGGGCTGCCCGCTACTTGGGCTGGGAGGGTTGTGGGGGGGCCGGGGCTGCCCGCCTCTGGGGCCGTCGCACGAGCCACCTCCCCGCCCACAGGTCTCCCACCACCCACCCGTGTCCGCCTTCCACGTCAGCAACCGGAAGGACGGCTTCTGCATCAGTGGCAGCATCACCGCCAAGTCCCGGTTCTACGGTGAGAGGGGAGCGGCTCCCTGGGGTCTCCCTGGAGCCTCGGGAAAACGGGGTGGGGGGAGGACTGAGCTCCAGATTCAGGGGTTACCAAGAGCTGCCATGAGGGCTGTATTCATGTCCCTCCCTACCTCTCCTAGCAGGGACCACACGGGGTAAAGTGCTCAGAACCTGGGGTCTGCAGAGACCCCCAGGCGCTCCTCCCATGCCTCCCTCCCGCGCGGTTCACAGGGGTGCTGGGAGGATAATGAGAAAGGACCATGTGCAAAGGTGCCTCCAGGGCCGGCCAGCCAGCCAGCACCGCTGGCCGCACGTGGCTGCTTAAAGTAATTCAGATGAAATGAAACTTACCGGGTGGCCCCTCAGTCACTCTGGCCACGGCGCAGGTACCCACAGGTGGCCGCCGTGTCCCACGGCACAGGGCAGAGCAGCTTCGCCGTCACAAGACTTTCTGTCCTGCAGACCTCGAGAGCCTGGCACTGTGGGTTTCTCTGCATTTCTCCATCTGATTGGCCTTGTCGTGGCTCTCACTGGTGGACAGGTGGGCTGAGTGCCTCTGTGTACCCAGCTGACCGCATAGGCTCTGCCCATCTTTTCAATCCTTGCGCTCCTGTCACTGACTGTGTACCCTTGAGTGGGCCAGACCCTCTCTCCGGAGGTGTTTAAAATCAAAGCAGAGGCCCTGGTTTGGAAAGGGTCAAAGTCTCCCCCTTAAGAATCCCGGCTTTAGTAACGGAAATAAATGCTAACACACGGCAGCTGAAGTAACTCCTCAGGATGAATGCCTTGTGCAACTTGGACGGAGCTTTCACAGAACCTGAGGCTCAGAGAGGTTAAGTGACCCACCCACAGTCACACAGCTCAAAGTGCCTGGGGCTCTCCCCACTTGTTGGAAGGGAGCTCAGGTCCTGTGACTTGGGGTGGGTGTGGGGGCCCAGGTCCCCAGGATCCAGCTCCATGCGCTGTCCCTACCACCCCGTGTCTCTCTGCAGGGAACTCACTGTCAGCTCTGCTGGATGGCAAGGCCACCCTCACCTTCCTGAACCGGGCAGAGGATTACAGCCTCACCATGCCCTACGCCCACTGCAAAGGTGAGAGGCTGTGGTGTCCCCGCCCCAGGGGGCAGAGTCCAGGCCAGCTCCCTCAGGGGAACAGCCTGGTTCTTGTCTGCTCCAAGGGATCTATTTCTCGCTCCCTCTTACGTGACTGTTCAGCGGGGTATGAAATTCTGTGCAGGTGGTCTGTCTCTGCCTTGAAAGCTTGCTTCCACCTTCCAGCTTCCACCGCAGTTGGTGATCAGTCAGCGCCAGCCTGCTTGTTACGTGGCCTGCTTTTCTCCACAGCTGCTTCTAGGATCTTCTCTCATCTCTGGTGTTCTGCAGGTGCACTGTCGTGGCTCAAGTGTTAGGTCTCCTTTTTTTCCTCCAATGTTGTGTCCATTTCTGGAATACAGCAAAGTAAGTCAGTTACAGGACTTCTTTTGTTTTTTAATTAATAGGCTTTTTTTTACAGTAGTTTTAGGTTTCCAAAAATTTGAACAGAAAATGCAGAGTGCTTCATATCCCCCTCTGTCCCAACACACACACACGCATGCATGAATATACACACACACACGAGTATACTCACACACCCCCACGAGTATACTCACCCCC
>NW_024070199.1:46899995-46927593 GCF_014754425.2 Oryx dammah
ACACACGAGTATACTCTCACAGACACACAGGAGTATACTCACACACCCCCACGAGTATACTCACACTCACGAGTATACTCACACACACGAGTATACTCACACACACGAGTATACTCACACACACGAGTATACTCTCACAGACACACAGGAGTATACTCACACACTCCCACGAGTATACTCACACTCACGAGTATACTCACCCCCATGAGTATACTCACACTCATGAGTATACTCTCACAGACACACAGTATACTCACACACACCCACGAGTATACTCACACCCACGAGTATACTCTCACAGACACACAGACACACAGGAGTATACTCACACACCCATGAGTATACACACACACACACGAGTATACACCCCCCCCCACAAGTATACTCACACCCTGAGTATACTCACACACACACGAGTATACTGTCACAGACACACAGACACACAGGAGTATACTCACACACCCGTGAGTACACACACACACACACGAGTATACACCCCCCCCACAAGTATACTCACACCCTGAGTATACTCACACACAGAGTGTACTCTCTCTCTCAGACACACACACACAAGTATACTCACACACAAACGAGTATACTCTCTCTCACATACACACACACAAGTATACTCACACACACGAGTATATTCTCACACACACACAAACACACAGGTATATACTCACACACCCATGAGTATACACACCCATGAGTATACACATACACGAGCATACACACACACACCCACAAGTATACTCATACCCCGAGTATACTCGCATACCCACGAGTATACTTTCTCTCTCAGACACACAACACACACACAAGTATACTCACACACATATGAGTATACTCTCTCTCACACACACACATGAGTATACTCACACCCATGAGTATACACTTACACATGAGTATACACACACACCCCCATGAGTATACTCACACACATGAATATACTCTCACACACACACAGACACACAGGAGTATACTCACACACCCATGAGTATACACATACACACACCAGTATACACACACACACCCACAAGTATACTCACATACATGAGTATACACACATACATACACACATGAGTATACTCACACACACGAGTATGCTCACATACATGAGTATACTGTCTCAGACACACAGGAGTATACTCACGCACCCATGAGTATACACACACACGAGTATACACACACACACACGAGTATACTCACACACACACAGGAATTCCCTACTGTAAACATCTCTCATTAGTGTGCTAGAGTGTCACAGTTGGTTAGCTTGTATTGACACATTATTATTGAATATTAAGTCCGTAGTTTACATTAGGGTTCACACTTTGTTGTGTGACAATTAAGTGTTCTATCACTACAAGATTACAGGATAGTTTCACCACCCTAAAGATTTCTTACGATGATTACACATGAATAGATGAATTCACCTCTTCCTCCCTCCCCCTCCCCTAAACGCTTGGCCACCACTGGTCTTTTCACTGTCTGATAGGTTTGCTCTTTTCAGAAGGTCACAGAGCTGGAATCATAGGGTATGTAGCATTTTCAAATCAGTGTCTTTGACTAAGCAGTGCGCATTTAACTTTCCTCCATCCCTTTCTGTGGCTTGACAGCTCTGGATTTCTTTCTTCTTTTTAAACACTTTCGCTTTTGACAGTGCTGGGTCTTTGTTGCTGTGCAAGGGCTTTCCCCTCATTGCAGCAAGCCAGCAGGGGCCACACTCCAGTTATGGTGCACAGGCTTCTTGCTGCCAGGGCTTCTCTTATCTCGGAGCAGGCTTCAGTGGTTGTGGCTCACGGCTCCAGGGCTCGGGCTCAGCAGTTGTGCTGCCCAGGTTTAGCTGCCCCTCAGTCTGTGGGATCTCCCCAGACCAGGAAGACCTGGGTCTGTCGCATGGGCAGGCGGCTTCTTAGCCACTGGACCACCAGAGAAGTCGGCTTTTTTCTTTTATTTGTAAGGGTTTTTGTTTGTTTAAACTTTTTAGGCAGAGATTTCATGGTTTTGATCAAGTGTGGAAGTTTTTAAGCCATTATTTTTTAATACGGCTTCATTCCAATTGCTCAATTTTTTTCTAGAACTTCAATCAGACATTCTATGCCCTGCATTTCATATCTTTTATCTTTTTGTGTTCTAGATAACTTCTTTAGATCTAAACCTTCAACTCTTACTAGCCTTATACTTAATTCATCCACTGAGTTTAATTTCGATGTTAGAGAGTTTTTTCCCCTGAAAATTTCATTTCAAACCTGTTTGTTGGTTTATATTTGTACCTTGTTCCTTGATCAAGTTCAAATTTCTTGTTAAAGATCTATAAACATTGTTAACATAATTGTTTTCTATTCTCTATCTACGAATTTCACTATTCTATCCAGTTTGCTGCTGGGTCCCCTCTGCCCACAGTAGTGAGATGCTGAATAAACATTCCTTCAGGGGATGACTGTGTATATTGAGACTTTGGGATTCTAATTCTGCTGGGGGTCTTCCCCTATACTAGGTGGTTGTGTCCAGTAGGTTGTGAACGACACAGGAAATGTCTCTATCCTTAAAAAATCTACTTACTGATGCACAGGCTTTCTCTAGTGTAGGAAGCAGAGGCGACTCTTCGTTGTGGTTTGTAGGCTTCTCACTGAAGTGGCTTTTGTTGCAGAGCTGGCTCAAGGGCACGGGCTGCACAGTTGTGACACATGGGTTCAACAGTTGTGGTTCCCAGGCTCTAGAGCAGGCTCGGCATTCGTGGTGCCTGGGCTTAGATGCTGCACTGCGTGTGGGCTCCTCCCGGACCAGGGACGCTCCTGCCGGACCAGGGACGCTCCTGCCGGACCAGGGACGCTCCTCCCGGACCAGGGACGCTCCTCCTGGACCAGGGATGCAAGCTGTGTCCCCTGCATTGGCAGGTGGATTCTCAGCCACTGGACCACTGGGGA
Source organism: Oryx dammah (assembly GCF_014754425.2). Lineage (NCBI taxonomy): Eukaryota > Metazoa > Chordata > Mammalia > Artiodactyla > Bovidae > Oryx > Oryx dammah. The sequence continues at coordinate 46,902,926 of NW_024070199.1, forward strand.
AGCCCAGGAAGTTTCTATTTGAGTTGCAAACTCACCTTACAAATTCAAGGCCAGGGATGTGAGAGGTGGAGGCATTTTTAACTCCAAGTGAAGTGAAAGGTGCTCAGTCTTGTCCGATTCTTTGTGACCCCGTGGGCTATACAGTCCATGGAATTCTCATCAAACACGTGTGAAAGGACAGGGGCCCCCTCCCAACCAAGCACCCACAACATACCGGGCATCCTGCTTCCTCTGTTCTGTCTCACACCCCCCACGGCACTCGTTTCAAGTAGAGTCTAGATATCACATCATCTGTGCTTCACTTTGTGTCAGTGCACAGCAGTGACTCAACCCACTACAAGGTGAAGATTCCCCTTCTTGGCCAGAACCTCAGGACTGTCGTTACATACACAGAAAAAGTAAACAAGACTTTCCTTACCACCGTCAGATCCGCAGGCAGTTTCAAAGCCCCTTAGTTGTCATAAACACATGTATGTTTATGTGCGTGAAAGCGCTAGTTGCTCAGTTGTATGTGACTCTTGGCAACCCCATGGACTGTGGCTGGCCAGGCTCCTCTGTCCATGGGATGCTCCAGGCCAGAATACTGGAGTGGGCAGCCATTCCCTCCTCCAGAGGGTCTTCCTGACCCAGGGATCAAACTGGCGTCTCGCATTACAGGCAGATTCTTTACTGTCTGAGCCACTGGGGAAGCCCAAGAATAGTGAGGTGGGTAGCCTTTCCCTCCTCCAGGGGATCTTCCCAACCCAGGGATTGAACCCGGGTCTCGCATTACAGGCGGATTCTTTCCCAGCTGAGCCCCAGGGAAGCCCTTTAACCCCGAGAACCGAGAACCGTGCCCAATACCACTGTTTCCTTTACTCTCCTTTTGCTGAGGGTGTAGGGAGGTGAGAGCCCCAGTTTTAGGAAATGGCTCAGAACACACTTTCCTTGCTACTCTGGTGCAGCCCCTCTGTCCTGCTCCCCACAGGACACCAAGGTCAGCAAAGGCCTCGCTGCTCAGAGGACAGATGCTTCTCTTCCTCCTCCTCCCCTGACCCCTTCCCTTCCTCCCCTCCTCCCCATCTTTTTCTCCCAGAGGATTACTCTTATTTATTTATTTGCATGCCTATCTGTTGATCAGTGCATTTAAAAGAACATGACTTTTTCATCAACCTTCTGGAAAACATCAAATCCATGTGAAAGAACAGGGCCCCCCTCCCAACCACGTACCCACAACACTGTGTTGTAGGTACTTGCTTCCTCTGTTCTCAGTCACATGCCCCCCAACGGCATTCATCTGAAGTAGATTCTAGATATCACATCATCTCTGCTTTACCTTGTAGTGACTCACTCTCTACAAGGCAAGGATTCCCCTTCTTAACCATAACAAGTCTGTCATTACATACACAGAAAAAGTAACCAAGACTCTTTCCTTAAAATCATCAGATCCACAGTCAGCGTTCAAGGACCCCTCAGTTCAGTTCAGTTCAGTCGCTCAGTCGTGTCCGACTCTTTGCGACCCCATGAATCGCAGCACGCCAGGCCTCCCTGTCCATCACCAACTCCCGGAGTTCACTCAGACTCACGTCCATCGAGTCCGTGATGCCATCCAGCCATCTCATCCTCGGTCGTCCCCTTCTCCTCCTGCCCCCAATCCCTCACAGCATCAGAGTCCTTTCCAATGAGTCAACTCTTCGCATGAGGTGGCCAAAGTACTGGAGTTTCAGCTTTAGCATCAGTCCTTCCAAAGAAATCCCAGGGTTGATCTCCTTCAGAATGGACTGGTTGGATCTCCTTGCAGTCCAAGGGACTCTCAAGAGTCTTCTCCAACACCACAGTTCAAAAGCATCAATTCTTCGGTGCTCAGCCTTCTTCACAATCCAACTCTCACATCCATACATGACCACAGGAAAAACCATAGCCTTGACTAAACGGACCTTAGTTGGCAAAGTAACGTCTCTGCTTTTGAATATGCTATCTAGGTTGGTCATAACTTTTCTTCCAAGGAGTAAGCAACGTTTAATTTCATGGCTGCAGTCACCATCTGCAGTGATTTTGGAGCCCAAAAAAATAAAGTCTGACACTGTTTCCACTGTTTCCCCATCTATTTCCCATGAAGTGATGGGACCAGATGCCATGATCTTCGTTTTCTGAATGTTGAGCTTTAAGCCAACTTTTTCACTCTCCTCTTTCACTTTCATCAAGAGACTTTTTAGTTCCTCTTCACTTTCTGCCATAAGGGTGGTGTCATCTGCATATCTGAGGTTATTGATATTTCTCCCGGCAATCTTGAGTCCAGTTTGTGCTTCTTCCAGCCCAGCGTTTCTCATGATGTACTCTGCATAGAAGTTAAATAAGCAGGGTGACAGTATACAGCCTTGACTGGAACCAGTCTGTTGTTCCATGTCCAGTTCTAACTGTTGCTTCCTGACCTGCATACAGATTTCTCAAGAGGCAGGTTAGGTGGTCTGGTATTCCCATCTCTTTCAGAATTTTCCACAGTTTATTGTGATCCACACAGTCAAAGGCTTTGGCATAGTCAATAAAGCAGAAATGGATGTTTTTCTGGAACTCTCTTGCTTTTTCCATGATCCAGTGGATGTTGGCAATTTGATCTCTGGTTCCTCTGCCTTTTCTAAAACCAGCTTGAACATCAGGGAGTTCACGGTTCACATATTGCTGAAGCCTGGCTTGGAGAATTTTGAGCATTACTTTACTAGCGTGTGAGATGAGTGCAATTGTGCGGTAGTTTGAGCATTCTTTGGCATTGCCTTTCTTTGGAATTCAAATGAAAACTGACCTTTTCCAGTCCTGTGGCCACTGCTGAGTTTTCCAAATTTGCTGGCATATTGAGTGCAGCACTTTCACAGCATCATCTTTCGGGATTTGAAACAGCTCCACTGGAATTCCATCACCTCCACTAGCTTTGTTCGTAGTGATGCTTTCTAAGGCCCACTTGACTTCACTTTCCAAGATGTCTGGCTCTAGATTAGTGATCACATCATCATGATTATCTGGGTCGTGAAGATCTTTTTTGTACAGTTCTTCAGTGTATTCTTGCCACTTCTTCTTAATATCTTCTCCTGTTAGGTCCATACCATTTCTGTCCTTTATTGAGCCCATCTTTGCATAAAATGTTCCCTTGGTATCTCTGATTTTTCTTGAAGAGATCGCTAGTCTTTCCCATCCTGTTGTTTTCCTCTATTTCTTTGCATTGATCGCTGAAGAAGGCGATCTCTTCTTGCTATTCTTTGGAACTCTGCATTCAGATGCTTATATCTTTCCTTTTTTCCTTTGCTTTTCGCCTCTCTTCTTGTCACAGCTATTTGTAAGGCCTCCCCAGACAGCCATTGTGCTTTTTTGCATTTCTTTTCCATGGGGATGGTCTTGATCCCTGTCTCCTGTACAATGTCATGAACCTCATTCCATAGTTCATCAGGCACTCTATCTATCAGATCTAGGCCCTTAAATCTATTTCTCACTTCCACTGTAAAATCATAAGGGACTTGATTTAGGTCATACCTGAATGGTCTAGCGGTTTTCCCTACTTTCTTCAATTTAAGTCTGAATTTGGCAATGAGTTCATGATCTGAGCCACAGTCAGCTCCTGGTCTTGTTTTTGTTGACTGTATAGAGCTTCTCCATCTTTGGCTGCATAGAATATAATCAATCTGATTTCGGTGTTGACCATCTGGTGATGTCCATGTGTAGAGTCTTCTCTTGTGTTGTTGGAAGAGGGGTTTGCTATGATCAGTGCATTTTCTTGGCAAAACTCTGTTTATATACATGAAAGTGTTAGTTGCTCGGTCAAATCTGACTCTTGGCAACCCCACAGACTGCAGCCTGCCAGGCTCCTCTGTCCATGGGATGCTCCCGGCAAGAATACTGGAGTGGGCAGCCATTCACTCTTCCAGGGGACCTTCCCGACCCAGGGGTCAGACCCCCGTCTCCTGCACTGCAGGCAGATTCTTTACCCTCTGAGCCACCAGGGAAGCCGAGGTGTGTGTAGATACATGCACACACACATATGTCTCAGTTCATTTGTTTGAAGAGGATTCCAGGCGAGGGTCACACTCGGTGCTCCGTATGACCCTGCCCCTGTTTTTCCCTCACAATGTATTTCTTGAAGGAATAAGATCATTTGCTTGTGGGGTTTCCTCCGGTGTAGATTTATTGGCTGTGTCCGTGGTGTAGCTGAACGTATTCTCTATAATCTGGAGGCTGACCTCATCCCTGGAGGCTTGATCACTTTCAGGCACAGATTTTCCATCAAGACAATAGCAGGCAGTTCCCGCCTCCCCGCCACGAGGTTCGCGATGTCGAGCTGCCTCCATCTCTGTGAGGTAGCGGCAGGGATGGGATGTGGATTCTCAGCGCCTGCTTCCACTAACCTGGGCGGCACCACATGTGGTGATGGTCCCTTGCTCCTTCATCCAGCCAGCAGACAATCTTCTGCAAAGAGAAACTCCCACTCACTATCACGTGCTTAGCCACTCGGTCTGGCACATGTAGGATAAATGCCAGATTTTTTCTCTTTTCCAAATGTTGTTGTTCAGTTGCTCAGTTGTGTCTGACTCTTTGTGACCCCATGGAATGCAGCGCCCCAGGCTCCCCTGTCCTTCACGGTCTCCCAGAGTTTGCTCAGATTCATGACCACTGAGTCAGTGATGCCATCCAACCATCTCATCCTCTGTCGTCCCCTTTTCCTCCTGCCTTCTATCTTTCCCAGCATCGGGGTCTTCTCCAGTGAGTCAGCTCTTTGCATCAGGTGGCCAAAGTATTGGAGCTTCGCTTCAGCATCAGTCCTTCCAATGAATATTCAGTGTTGATTTCCTTTAGGATGGACTGGTTTGATCTCCTTGCAGTCCAAGGGACTCTCAAGAGTCTTTACCACCACCACAATTCGAAAGCATTAATTCTTCAGCACTCGACCTTCTTTATGGTCCAACTCTCACATCTGTACATGACTGCTGGAAAAACCACAGCTTAGAGTATACAGACCTTTGTCAGCAAGGTGAGGTCTCTGCTTTTTAATACACTGTCCACGGTTGTCATCGCTCTCCTTCTAAGGAGCAAGTGTCTTTTATTTTTAATTTCCTGGCTGCTGCCACTGTCCACAGTGATCTTGGAGCCCAAGACAATAAAATCTGTGGCTGCTTCCATTCTTCCCCCTTCTGTTTGCTGTGCATGAAAGGATGGGACGAGATGCCAGGATCTTAAGTTTTTTGTGTTGAGTTTCTTTCAGTCTCCTCGTCACCCTCATCGAGAGGCTCTTCACTTCCTCTTCACTTTCTGCCATTAGAGTGGTCTCATCTGCATATCTGAGGCTGTTGATATAATGTTTCTCCCAGTAATCTTGATTCCAGCTTATGATTCATCCAGGCTGGCTTTTTCAAAACAGTAATGAGTTTTCCCCCTGAACTCCTCCAGAGGTGGTCGTGGGTGAGGTCCTGTTGCTTGGAGCATGGTTTGATCAGAACATGCATGATCATAAAGCGTATTCCAGCTGGAATCACGCTGGCTGTTCCTTGTGCCACGTTGGCCGGCGGCAGCCCTCAGACTGGCCCTGGGACCTTGGTACACCCAGCCCGAGTGGCCTGCCTCCTCCTGCCGTGATCCCAGGAGCCTCGGGCGTTTCCTGCTCTAGCCCATGAATCAGCCATTTCTCCAGGGAGTCTCTGGTTTTTTCCAGTAAGAAGAGGTATTTTAGACACCATTGTCTGCAGGCGAGGTGTGCTTCCTTTGAGTGGTCTGGTCTCTGTTTCCCTAGGGCTTTCCACTGAGCTGAACATAGAATTGTTTGTCTTTTTAAGATTAAAACAGATGCATTCACACTTATGTTTCCAATCCAGATTCAAGACAGTGGGTTTTTGTCCACCCCGTTCAGCACATGTGAAATGTCTTCCTCCCATACGAGACAGCCCATTTCCATGAGCCCACCACGCTCACTTTCTATCTGACTCCCACCTCACCCACAGCACTCACAACAACACAGCCCCGCCCGCCAGCGGGATGGTGGCTGGTGACAGCGTGACGTCAAAGTGCTCAGTCTTATCTGAGTCACTGCGACCCCGTGGACTGTAGCCCACCAGGCTCCTCTGCCCATGGGATTCTCCAGGCTAGAATACTGGAGTGGGTAGCCATTCCCTTCTCCAGGAGATCTTCCCGACCCAAGGACTGAAGCCGGGTCTTCCGCACTGCAGGCAGATTCTTTACCATCTGAACCCCCAGGGGAGCCCATGAAGGCAGTATGGGCTGTGATTTTTGCACTCCTTCCCGTCTTGGATAGGTCCCACTAGGATCTGTAATGTCACTGAATACGCCCCCTCAGATCCTGCCACCAAGGACACTTATCCTGGGCTTTGGTTTCATTGCACTTTGGATTTTTAGGAATTGCTATTTCATCTTGAAAATAATTTTGTAAGTGAAAACAGGTGCCTGGTTCCAAAGTCAAAACCACGAAGCCAGGTGTAGACAGTTCTAGGGCCTCTGATGCCCTCACTCTCACCTTGGGAGACCAGGCCCTGTGTGCCTGCTCCTCTGACCCCACAGTGCCCTGTCCTGGAGAAGCGCCCAAGCAGCTCGGAGGCCCCTCCCTGGAGTGTCGCTTTTCCACGGGGTGCCTGGAGGATTTGGGGGTGGTTCCCGCCATGTTGCTACTTCAATTAGCTTGTATTTTTTAAGAAGTTTCAAAAGACATATTTTATCCCACATCTCTAAGAGTCTTAGGGTGATCCTTCCTTTCTGCCTTCTCTTCTCCCCTTCCTTCCTCATTTCTTTCTTTCAGAGTAAGCCTTCCATCTGAACAGAAATAGAAGACTCGTGCTTTCCTTTGCTAATTAAAACATTGACGTATTAAGTTAAAACAGACCCACTCAGGGCAGGAACTGCGGAGCCAAGTGACCCACAGTGATGAGGGTCTCCTAGGGGACAGTGGAGCTCCCGGGAGCCTGGAACAGGGGCTTCCTGGAGGCGGTGACCCAGTTAAGGGTGGGGGTGTCTCTGAGACTTGGCAACTCACATGAGCAAAGGCCAGGGAGCCCGTCCGCCGGGAGTAGCTGGCCCGTGAGGAGCCAGGTCCGATTTTCACCCTCCTGGCAGCGCTGGCCCCCGGGAGCACCTGTCATCCCCGCTCCCTTCTCACCCTCGGGGCCTGACACACTCATCCCCGTCTCAGCGCTGCTGGGACTCCACCGAGGCCTGGGGGCTCAGCCGGCCCCGGGGCAGCGCTGACCCCCGCCATGGCTGTCTTGCAGGCATCCTCTACGGCACGATGGCCATGGAGCTGGGTGGCAGGGTGACCATCAAGTGTGAGAAGAACAGCTTGCAGGCTGAGCTGGAGTTCAAGCTCCAGGTAGCACAGGCAGCTCAGCCACCCCAGGGTCTTGGGGGGCCGGGGGCTCGGGCAGGGGAGAGGCGAGGCCTTGGTGGGGGTCCCCCACCACCCTCTCTGTGCCCAGGGGTGGGTTCCTGAGCAGAGACACATGGGCGAGCAGCTCCTGGCCGTCCTGTAGCAGCCAGAGCCTGTGAGGGGTGCAGAGAGGGGAGGCGGCTGCCCGCAGACCACACAGCAGAGCCAGGAGAGGCTGAGGCCCGTCCCCAACACGGGGCACCAAGGCCTGGCAGGGACCCTGCACCCTGGAGCTCTGGCTGGGCCGTGGGTGAGTGTGGCCGCCCCTGCTGTGCACCAGGGCTGGGAGCTCGCATCCCCACGAGGAAGGGGCCCCTCCTCCTCCCCAGCTCAGTGCCCTCACCCACGTCCGTCTTGGGCATGTCCCCACAGCCCTTCTTTGGGGGCAGCACGAGCATCAACCAGATCTCGGGGAAGATCACATCGGGCGAGGAGGTCCTGGCGCGGCTCACGGGACACTGGGTAAGACCCGCCTCCTGGCAGGCACGGGCGGGCAGGTAAGCGGGCCTGGGCTCTGGAGGCCACGGCCAGCACCTCTGACCCGCCCGGCCATCTGGGGGCAGGACAGGGAAGTGTTCATCAAGGAGGAGGGCAGAGGAGGCACTGAGCTCTTCTGGAACCCCAGCAAGGAGGTGCGCGGGCAGCGGCTGAAGCGGTACACGGTGCTGCTGGAGGAGCAGACGGAGCTGGAGTCGGAGAGGTGAGGCCTGGGCGCTGCAGGACCCCGACCCCAGCCGGAGTGGCCAGGATGGCAGCTGCGATCCCTGGATGCACGTTCCCTGGATGTCCCTGGCACGAGGACAGACCCGAGGGGATCCCTGGTGGCAGAGGACACGTCCGGCTGTGGGAAGCTGGAGGGAGAGAAAGGGAGGCCTGGGGGAAGAGCGAGCTCTGTAGGGAGGGCCCTGTGGTGCCAAGTGTGCACCCAGCATAGGAAAGAACCATCTCATGGTAAACAGTGCCCAGGAGAGATGGGCACCCTGATAGGTAGTGAGCTCCCTGTCGCTGGAGGCAATCAAGTGGAGGGTTCTCTGAGCCTCCCCTCTAGTGTGAAGGGTCAAGGCTGCCTAGGTCCCCTTGGCTCAGAGGGGGTGCTCCACTCGCAGGCTCTGGCAGCACGTCACCAGGGCCATCAGCGAGGGTGACCAGCACAAAGCCACGCAGGAGAAGTTTTCCCTAGAAGAGGCACAGCGGCAGCGGGCCCGGGAGCGCCAGCAGAACCTGGTGCCCTGGACGCCCCAGCTCTTCCACCTGGACCCTGCCACCCAGGAGTGGCACTACCGATATGAGAAGTGAGTGGTGGCAGGCTGCCCGCAGACCCCCACTGTCCTGGCCCTGAGTGATGGGGAGGGAGGGCCACGCGGGGGCTGCTCTCGGAGGCAGGCTGTGGTCACTCCCCTGGGGGCTTCAGCCCTGATGAGAGGCTGAGGGCTGGGCCGGGAGGGGGCCCCTCACTGTGTGGGCCACCACCCCTGCCAACCCACATTCTCTGGACTCCCCCAGCCGCAGCCCCTGGGACCCCCTGAAGGACATCGCCCAGTTTGAGCAAGATGGGGTCCTGCACACCCTGCAGCGGGAGACCATGGCTGGCCAGACCGCCTTCCTGGGCAGCCCAGGGCCCAGGCACCAGGTCAGAACCACCCCTGGGCCCAGCCTGGGGTCCTCCGCCCCCACCTCACACCCAGCTAACCTGGCCCTCCTCTTCTGGGTCCCCATCACTCTGACCCACACACATCCCAGCAGGGTCTCCCCTGGTGTCCTCCTGGGTCCCTCTCCCACCTTTCCCCACCCAGCAAGGGGCCAAGACCCCCCCCCTTGCAGGACACGCAGTCCCTGGGACCCCCCAATGTTCAGGGCACTGTGCTGGGGTGCACTGGCCCTGCCCCGTTGCTCCCCAGAACCGCTATCCGTGGTGTCGGCGGGGCGGTATCCCATTGTACAGATGAAAACACTGAGCCTCAGGGCAGCCCAGGGGCTTGCCCAGGTAGCAGGAGGAGGAAGAGGTGCCATTTGCACAGATTCCTGGGCCTCTGTGGGTGGGTGAGGAGGGTGGGAGAGGCAGGGGGTGGGGTTGGGGTGGGGGTGGGGTGGGGAGGACAGCAGGAGGCCCTGGGGAGCACAAGGGAGGAGCACTCTGGCAGAGGTGCCATTTCAGGGGGAGCCCAGGGTGGCCCCACGTGTGGAACAGTGCCCGCTGGGTGCCCACTGTGCGTACAACTGGGGGACACTCCCCCCTGGGCAGGGAGGGGTGGGCTCCCCCATCTTGCCCAGTGGCCCCAATTTCCCCAGCAAACGGGGGCCGAGGTACTTCCCGAGCCGTGTGTGTCCCAGCCCCTTTCCCCACGTGCTGCAGCCCCTCAGCCGGGACCGGGTAGCCCGGTCTCTCCCGCACGAGTGCCCCCGGCAGGCCTCTTCACCCTCCTCGCTCTCCTCAGCCTCTCTGGTCAGAACGGGCCCCACCACACCCCAAAACCTGCCTGTGTGGGAAGCCCCCCTACCCTGGCTCTGACCACACTCATCGGGGTCGAGGGCCTCCATGCAGGGTGTCGGGCACCCCCGGGCCCTCGCGGGGACCGGCCTGCGGTCACGCGGCCACCCCTGTCCTCGGGAGGCTTCTCTGAGGCTGGCCAGCCCCGGGGTCCCTGCGTCCACGCTGGGGAAGCCCCGGCCGTCAGCGTGCGCTGAGAGGGTCAGCCCTGCCGGCTCCGGAGTCCGACGGCCCGGCCCCCGTCGTCTCCCCCTGTATGGGGGGTCGGAGGCGGGTGGTGGGCGCTGAAGTCAGGCCAGGGCCAGGCCTGTCACCCACCCAGAGCCAGCAGCCTCTGCCGCTGCCGGCCGCCTTCTGCGGCACAGGTGGCCCCGCGGGTGCGGTGGGCATGAGTGGGCTCCCGCTTAGCCGCTCCGTCTCCCCCCAGGGGTCCGCCCCCAACCCGCGGCTCCGCAAGCCCAGCGACCAGCCCTCCGGCCACAGTCAGGTCACCGAGAGCAGCGGCTCCACGCCCGAGTCCTGCCCCGAGCTCTCTGACGAGGAGGGGGAGGAGGACGGAGACTTTGTTCCGGGTGAGACCTGTGGGCCGACCCTCTGGACCGGTGCAGCCGGTGGGGACGGGCCAGGGGGCCCGGCTCTGAGTCTGCTTTTGGGGCAGGGCGCCCAGCGAGGGGCTGAGCTTGCCTGTCTGGCCTGTGACTCTCTGGGTGGGCTCCCGCTTCCTGGTCCCCTGTCTTCAGGGAGTGCCTGTCTCCCCGTTTGAACCCCTGGGCTTATCAGAGGCTGGCTGAGCCTGGGAGTTTCTTCCGGGGTGGGCACCACCTCCCTCTTGTGCCAGTGGCTGCAGGGAGGTGGGCCGTGACTTCAGGCCCCCACCCGCCCATCCTCACCTCTCCCCGCTCTTTCCTGACGCCTGTAGGCTGCGAGAGCCCGTGCCCTCGGTGTGGGAAGGAGGCGCGGCGGCTGCAGGTGCTGCACGAGGCGATCCTGTCCATCCGGGAGGCCCAGCAGGAGCTGCACAGGTGGGCCGCCCTCGGAAGACCAGCTGGGGGGCGCGGGGTCAGAGTGCAGGATGGCTGGAGCCCCAAGGGGCGGAGCCAGGTGAAAGCTGGAAGAAGGTGCCAGCGGCAGTGACCCCCGGAGCCCCAAAACCAGTAGGACCTCAGAAACAGCGGGCCGAGTCATTCATGTCGGGAGGCCTAGGAACATGTTCGGTTTCGGCGACCCCCCCTCCCACCCCAGAGCCAGGCTCCAGTCAAGGCTGCAAGTCTCTGAGCTGCGAAACCTTGGTCTGTCTGGGCCTCAGTCTCCCCATCTGTGAACTGGGGTTGACAGCAGTGCCCCTGGGGCGGGAGGAAGATGGAGCAGAGGGTGGGGCTCTGAGCCTGGCGCCCCGAGAGCCCTTGGCAGCTGTGAACACCTAGCTGCTCTTGGGAGCCTAGAATCTCGTGTCTGTAAGGAGGCCAGCCCTACTTCCCCTGCGACTCACCCAAGGAGGCCCAGAGGTTTTTCTCACCGTTTGGCACCAGCTCCATCGTGATGCTGTGCAGGGCCAAGGGAAACGGAGACTCGACACCTTGTAAGATTTGGGGAAGGAACGTGGTCTCCATGATCAGGGAGGGCTTCCTGGAGGAGGATGCATTTGGGCAGGGCGGAGCTGGAAATGGGGAATGCAGAGGTCAGTCCAGAGTGGCGGGCACCACAGGATGGCCGCTGCCAGGAGGAGGGGGAGTTGAGGTGAGAGGCCGAGACGGAGCCCGGCCCGGAGGCCGTGGGAACCAGGAGGGGGGTTAGGGCACCACAGAAGGAGATTTGCTGCTTTGCTGCGAGGGAGGTGGTGGAAAAACAGCCAATAGCTTCGGCTTTTGGTCCAGACACAGCGATGTCAAGAGGCCAGGACAGACCTGCAGCTTTCCTGGGCTGCCAGCCAAGCCCCAGATCGGCAGCTTCAGCTACAGGCATTTGCCCCTACTCGGCCTTGAGGCTGGAAATCCCAGATCAGAGCAGAGCTGGTCCTCCCGCGGCTGCTCTCCTAGGCCTGCAGATGACGGCTGTCTCCGCCCTGTGTCCTCACAGAGTCGTCCCTCTGTGTGTGTCTGTGTCCCGACCTCCTCTTCTTACAGAGACCCCCAGTCCTGTGGGATGAGGGCCCAGCCTAGTGACCCCATTACTTTATTTAACTCTGTAAAGGTCTGGCTGCTGGGGGTCAGGACTCCAACACAGGACTTTGCAGACACCGTTCAGCCCACGGCAGTGGGGGTGGGAGGGGGATGTGAGAGCCCCAGCTCCACTAGCCCTGACCCCTCTCCCTGGAGGGTGTGCCCAGGGAGCCCCAGGCAGCCCCTGTTCCCTGGGGCCCTCCCTTACGCAAGCCCCCAGTCCCGTTTCCACCCGAGGGCCAGACTCCTCACCTTGCTGCTTGGCTGGCCAAGGCTGAACTGCCGCGCCCTCTCATTCCAGGCACCTCTCGGCCATGCTGAGCTCCACGGCCCGCACCAGGCAGGCCCCAGCCCCAGGCCGCCTGCACAGCCCTCGTTCTTGGTTCCTGCTCTGCGTGTTCCTGGCGTGTCAGCTGCTCATTAACTACATCCTCAAATAAGAGCCCGGTGGGGATGGCGTGGGCATCATCTGCAGGACTGAGGGGCAGGGGAGGCCGAGCCTCCCTCCCAGGCACCTAGCACTTTAAGCCAGCCCTATGGAGGCAGAGACTCCGTGAGCATGGCCCGCGTGGATGGAGGGACCCACGGCCGCAGGACAGCAGGGGGGACCTGGGAGGGTTTGCCGCGCAGGATACCCCTGGCGAGGCGCTGGCCTTTCCCACAGGGCCCTCCGCCCTGCGCTGGCCTTAATGCTGAAGCCAAATGCCACTTTCACCCTGGGCCGCGCTCTCTGGCAGCTTTGCCTCATCAGCCCCTCCCCGGGCAGCCTCGAGGCTGATGGTGGAGGGGCTCCAGGCGTTGCCCCTCGGCAGGGGTGAGTGGGAGGCTCTGAGGAGCAAGCCGGCACCCCAAGTCCTCTTGGGCGCCCAACACACAGAGCATCCCTTCCCGAGTCCCCGCCCATGCTGTCCTGGACGGGCTGCAGGTGGGCTCCAGGCACCGGCTGGGCTTCGATGGGGCTTCCTTCTGCCCCCTGTGCCATCTGCACGGTGGGGCCCTGTTCATACACTTCACAGGCCCGGCCCATCTCCCTCAGCCGGGACATGCCAAGCTGGGGCAGGCACAGCTGAGCGTGGCGTGCCTGGGGGGCATTCCCGGCCTGGGCCCGAGGTGGGACACTTTATTCAGACAGATGCACGGTCTTCCCTTCCCACACATTTTTAATAAACGCAATTGCAATATTTTAGGCAGGCTGCGAACAGCGTCTGTCAACTGGCCTCTGTTCCTGTGTCAAATGCTGTGTGTGTGTGTGTGTGTGTGTGTGTGTGTGTGAAGCTCTGTACATGCAGACACAGACGGGGCCGTAAATTAAGCTGTGATGGTGCCATCTGAGCTGACCAGTTTTGTATCCATGTTCTTGCTCCTCCTCCAATTTGGGGACACATCTCCATGCGTGAAATAAACAGACGCACATGTTGTATGCTGCCTTCTTGGGGAAATTCTGGAAACCAGTAGGGTTAGGGTGTCTCAGGGGAGAGTCGATGCCAGCAGAAGCTGTCTGGGGCTGGAGGGGCTCAGGGAAGGGTTGAGGCCTTGAAGATGGAGGGAGGAGGTCTGCCGTGGAGGGGCGTGCAGTTTGCAGGAAGCAGAGAGCAGCAATCCGCCGCCCCCCTCCCCACCTCTGAGGAGCCAGTGCACGAGGCCTGGGACCCGTCCAGCAGCCGATGAGCCGGCTCAGGACGCGGGGGCGCTGCCCACGGGGCACTCCAGGCGGCATCTGGCCTGGTCCCTTCCCCATAGTCACAACCCACTCCCCCGCTCTCCAGCTGCCCCCAGGCAGCCCCTCAGTTCCACTGTGGCCACCGTTCCCAGTACTCCTGGCCACCAGGTCCAGGGGACTGGGCAGGCCTTTGCTGGGACAGCTCAGGGCGCCCTGAAGGGGTGGGTGGGGGCAGCTGACTGCAGACCACACCCCACAGTACAAGGAGACCGCAGCCCGGCCCTGACGGACATGAAGGATAAAAGAGAGGGAGAGGCCGCGGGACATGATGGACGTGGGCTGGGGCCAAGGAAGGGGCAGGTGTGCCCTGCCGTCCCAGCCCTCCCCGCCGTCCCCGCCCTCCCGCCTGCACCAGGCACTCGGGACTCTCAGTACTCGCTCTGAGAGCAGTGTCCCCACTGGCACTGATCCCTACGGGGCTCCACTCACTGTGGGGAGTGCGGGGGAGTGCTCTCCAGGTTGAAGTGGTCTGCACCTTGCCACTGAGGCAGGCTACTCGACCCAACGCCCTGGGCCACCTGTCTTGCATCCTGGACCTTTCAGGGCAGACTGGGCCACCCAAGTGCAGCCTGACCCACCAGCTCCTCCACCCCCCGCCCCCTGCCGCCTCGGAGTCTCCTCCAGAATTCTCTTCCTGTCCTTGGTAGGCCGAGAACTCGTCTAAATCAACAATGAAAAATGACAAGAAAGCTGGGTGGGCATAGTCCCAGGGGACCAGTGCCCAGACAGATGGTTACGACGCGCTCCTGTGTCAGGCAGCTCCTCCAAGCGGTGAGGACCTGGACTCGGTCTCTGGGCCCATCAGGTCAACTCTTGGGCATCTAGATGCTGGTGGTGAAAAATCTAGAATGATGTGGGGTTCAGAGCTGTGCTATGCACCCCCGACCCCACTCAGCACCCCCTTCCTGGCCCATGGACAGTGGCTGGCCTGCCTCCCAGGGCAGCTGGACAGGAAGAGGATGGAATGGCGGTCAGGGAGGTGGAAACTCAGGAGGGCCCGGGCCCAGGGCCACACCCTGCCCTCTAGGTTCCCCGGAGCAGCAGGAGGAACTTACAGGGTGCCTGTCCCCTCACGTTGTCACTGCTTGGGGGAAGTGACAGCAACTTCTAGTAGGAAGACTTTTAGCAGACGCGATCCGGGTCTGTTCAGGGCTCAGAGACTAGAGCTGGCCGGCCCCTCCTGGAGCACGGGATTCTAGGCGGGGGTGCAGGAGTGAAGGCCTGCCGCCCCCTGTTGATGTGCCTGGCTTGTATCCTGCTCTCCTCAGGAAGGAACCAATTCCTCCCCTCGAAACACCCCCCCCCCCCCCGCAACGCCCGGCAATCCATCTCACTCCTCCCCCACTCATGTGGCTCCCGTTGAGCAGGAAGTGGAGACAGACTCGCGTTTCGCGGCTGCTCAATTCAGTTCAGTGGCTCATTCGTGTCCGACATTTGCCACCCCATGGAATGCAGCATGCCAGGCCTCCCCGTCCATCAGCAACTCCTGGAGTTTCCTCAAACTCATGTCCGTTGAGTCGCTGATGCCATCCAACCATCTCATCCTCTGTCGTCCCCGTCTCCTCTGGCCTTCAATCTTTCCCAGCATCAGGGTCTTTTCCAATGAGTCAGCTCTTCGTATCAGGTGCCAAAGTATTGGAGTTTTAGCTTCTGCATCAGTCCTTCCAGTGAATATTCGGGACTGATTTCCTTTAGTTTTGATTGGTTAGTTTAGTTCTTGATTTAGTTTTTGATTAGTTTTGATCTCGGCTGTCAAGGGACTCTCAAAAGTTCTCCAATACCACAGTGCGAAAGCATCAATTCTTCGGCGCTCCGTTTTCTTTATGGTCCAGCTCCCACAGCATCGGAGGGAGGGCGCGGGAGCGCGCGGGAGGGGAGGAAGCCAGGCTGAGAGCGGCGCGCTGGCCTGGAAGGGGCCTGCAGACGCCCTCCCTCCCTGCTCCGCGCCCTCGGAAGAAACACCTAAACGTTGGGGCGGGCAGGGAAGGGCGGGCTCGGAGACCCCGAAGCCCAGCCCGTGGCCCCGCCGCGGGGACGGCCAGGGCGACACCTCAAGCCCTGGGCACCCGGGCGGGCAGCGGAGGCAGCGAGGAGTTGGTACGGACCTCTCTGTCCTCCTGGGGCGGGCGAGGCCCAGGGCGCGGGAGCTGTCGGGAGCGGCTCTGTGGGAGGTGGAACTGATGATTGGCGGCGGGCCGCTCGGAGAAACGTGAGAGGGGCGGAGCCCCCGCCTCTTTTATAAGGGGGGGGGGGCTCAGTATCTTGTTCCCTTTTCAGCAGGAGGATGCTCACCCTGCAAGCGGGGTTGCTATTTCTCCTGCTCGTGAATCAGGTGGGACCAGGCTGCCGGGCCCGGCCTGGGCTGCGGGGCTCGGGGTGGGAGGACCCCGAGATCAGGACAGGGGCGCGCGCCCCAGTGAGGCTGGCGCCGGCAGGGGAACCCTAGAGGAAAACCGGGTGAAACGTGAGTTTTGAGTCAGGAAGGAACTCCCCGCACCCAGTTCCCCAGCTGGGTGGAATCTTTCCCACCCGAACCCCCAGGCGGTAGGAGGAGGGCAGGGGGCCGGCAGGGAAGGGGAGCCCGACAGAGTAGGGTGGGGGATCGCAGAGAAGAGAGAAAGATGGGGGGACGGAGGAGAGAAGGGACCGAGCGGGGAGGGGGGCTCACGGAGACTGTCTTTGCTCCTGGAGGAAGCAAAGGAATCTGTGGTGAGGAGCCCCAGCTCTCTGGTGAGAGTTTGGCCAGGTGTCCTGGCCCAGCTGGAGCCTCAGGCAGTTTGCTGACCTCTCATAAAATTGGGCTTTTAATAGCACCTGCCTCTTCCGGCTTGACTTCCAAGATGAACTGAGTTATGATTATGTAGCTCAGAAGACCCCCCACTATATCAGCACAGATGAGAAACGTGGACTTCCAGTAAAAACTTGTGGCTTTCCTCCACGTGCAGGCAACTACCGATACCAGTGTGGTTTCCACGGAGGGCCAGGGGCCTCCGGGCCCCCAGTCCTGCAGCCCCGGGGAATACTGGATCGTGGGCCGCTGCTGCAAGGCCTGCCCAGCCGGTAAGTCCTGGGTCCCGTCCAGTCCCGGGCAGGGTTCTTCCAGCCCACGTCCCCAGGCCCTACCCAGGCCTGCAGTGGGGGGCCGTGTGTCTCTCTGCACTGATGGCCAGCGCATCCTGCAGCCCATCCTGGACTGGGGTCTTCCCCGTCTCCACGTGCTCTGCAAGAGGTGAGCCCTCCTGTGAGGGTCCAGCTACTGTCCTCTTCCTGGCCCTCTCTGCCAGCAGGGGCTGCACGTTGAGCGTCCAGAAACCTCGTGACTGTTCAGAATTCAAAGGATCCTGAAAAGCTGTTATATTAACAGTTACGGTTGCTTTTGAAAAGGAAGGTATAGAGTCAGCGTAGAGGTGGGTGGGGCGGGGTCCAGGGTGCGGCACCATCTTCCAGCTCTGCTCTCCCCGGTAGACAGCCAGGCCTTATTTCGCCCACACCACTTGGGTGGCCTTGCATGGACTTTGCTCATCTAAGCCAGGTGAGCAGGGTTTCCCTGGGAGCCAGTCACACAGGCATGGCTGCCCACCAGCATGCCAACAGCCCATGCGGCTGACCTTGAAGCCTCCGGAGGTCAAGGTGGTACAGTGTCGACCGGGGCTCTGAGCCTGCACAATAAACTGTGGGGCCCTGCATGGGAAACCTTACTAAAAGGGGCTAGCTTTAGCGGTTGGAAACCAAGATGGCGTCCGGCGGAAGAGGAAGGTTGGAAACCAAGATGGCGTCCGGCGGAAGAGGAAGGGGCGTGGCCTATGTTAAAGTTTTTGATTGGCTCTCTTGATTTCCGTACACGTGGACAGTGCGTGATTACCATAGACTCCTGTTAAGCTCATGACAACTTAACCTTATATGCATATTATAATTTGACCTTTAACGTGATTGGTGCAACTATGGCCTATTATAATTTGACCTTTAACGTGATTGGTGCAACTATGGGAGGTCCCTCGCAGAATCCCCTTGCTTGCCTATATAAACCAAGGGTTTGTGGCAATAAAGAGGAACTGCTCAGATGGAACCCCTGTCGCGTCTGATTGTCGCTCCCTTGCCGAGGGGCTGGGTTGGCGGACAGCAGGCTCACCTCTCCTCCGGACCCCTCGGCTTTGCTGAGGAAAGTTTCACTACCTCTCTCTTTCTGTGGAGCGCCCCCCGCAGAAACTGGCGCCCCACGTTGGGGCCCATGTGGCCCCATGTGTCAGCCCGACCTGTCTGCCATGGTGTCTGTCAGCCCTCGGGTCCTTGCAAGGCAGCCTGGTGCGTTGTGTCATCTTTTCCAAGAGTGTGATACAACTGAGAGATTATTTTCATCAGAAACGCCAAGACCTACTTTCTCCCATGTCCTCTTTGGAGCGGCAAGTCCCAGGGCCTGCCTGGTGGGTGAGTGGCCTGGATGCAGGCTCTGACCCCGCCCCTGTTTCCTGCCAGGCCAGCATGCCGGTGAGCACTGCCGGAGGTCCCACTCCCGGGGACAGTGTGTGCCGTGCCCACCCGGGACCTTTATGAACTGCCTCAACGGGATGGAAGCCTGCTCCAAGTGCTCTGCCTACTCCAAGAGTGAGTCTGCAGCCAGGGCCCCTCCCTTGCCCTTCAGTGCCCTTCAGTGTCCTTGCCCTTGAGGTCTGCCGCCCTTTGACCCAGCTGCAGTCAGGCCAGGAATGTGCCCTGAGAAGTCATTACAGTTGAGCCCACACATGCAGCCACGGACTGCTGTTCACCCACGAACATATAGGGAAATGCTGAACACCTCTTTCCCCGGCTTCTGAAAGGGGAAGGGCGATGTATCACAGAAGCCAGCACTCAGTGGCTACCGGAAGGATTTGGCCGGAGGAACTTTTATTGATGTAAAACACTATTTCCAAAGTGTTGTGAAAATGTGTGGGAAAATGTAGAGAAAACCATAGTTACGCGTAGATCTGAAATGGTGATGGGCCTCACCCTGGTGATGGACCTGCATGTCAGGACCACCTTGGGTGGAGGGCTGTGGGGGGCTGGATCTGTCTGGAACCCTTCTCAGCAGCACCCCATCCTAGGCTTCTGCCTGGGGTGGTGAATGCCTGTGGGTTAGGGTTAGGAAACCTCGGGCTGGCAGTTTCAGTGCTTAGCTCACCGGGGGCCTCTCTGGGGTTTTTTCTTCAAAGCATAGCATGGAATCCCATGAACCACCCCTGAGGGAACCCCCTGTTCCGTGGGCCTCCCCCGCCCCCTCCCCCACACATACCTCCCTCTGCCCCTGGCCCCAAAAAAACCCCCCTTCCCCCACCCGACACCTACCCCACAGACCCCACCGCCCACCCCGTTCCCCCCAACCCCCTGACCAACCCGTCTGTCAGGTCCTGCAGATGAGGAAGTGTTGGAGGAGTGCACGCCAGCCCGTGACCTAGTGTGTCCGTGCCCATCAGGCTATTTCTACGAGGGATCCTCTGAAAGCTGCAGGCCATGTAGCACGTGGGTGACCCTGCTTGGGGGCCCTCGAGGGGGAGCGGGGCCGTGGTCCCTCCCACCCTGTGTGCACAGCCCAGCCCCCGCTCTGCAGCCCCGGCCACTCTTGCCAAGTCTTCGCTCCTCTCTGCTCACTTCCCCCTGGTGAGAGTCTCCCTTCCGGGATACTGCCTGTTGTGGAAACTCTTATTTTCTCTGCTTCTTTCTGTCTTTGCCGATTTCTCTGCCTGCCTTTCCCTGATTCATGCCCCCCCTGCCTCTTGGCACCACACTTTCTACAGACCCTCTCGATCACGCTCTGTCATAACCTGCCATGACCACGAGGCCCGTGGTCATCAGCTAGACTCACCACGTTGCCTCCACCCTCCTGGGTTCTGCTCCCACCTGCCTCTGCCCTGCTCTGCTCCCCAGATGTGTCTAAGGGCATCACCCTTCCCATCACAGCCGAGAAGATGCCGGGCCAGGCGGGAAGGCTGCCTGTGGGGAAGGCCGTGCTCCGCCCTCAGGTTCTGCGGGCGTCTCCCCTCTGCTTCCTGGGCGCTGCTCCGGGGTGCTCTGGCACCTGCTTCCTGGGGAACCGCTAGTGTCTGGCCGGGCGCCATGATGGAGGTGGGAGTCAGGACTCGTGTGCCTGCTGTGGGTGGGGCTGGCTCAGTCACCAGGAGGGGGAAGGGAAGGCTGGAGGGGATTCAGCTCGCCTGCAGCTTCCTCAGCGGTTTCCACTCTGTGATCCGGATGTTGGGGTTGAAGAATAAACGTGGTTTGCTCCCAGAATAGGGTTGGGGACATGGGCAATGGTTCAAGCAGGGCCCAGAACATGACCTCTAGAGAAAACCACAGTCATCACGACTCAGCACAGCGCCCAGAGCAGGGAGGCTGGAGGGCAAGTAAACAAGTCATCCTCCGTCTTGACAAACCCCCCTGGGGATGAACGCGGCTACTGGGGGGGATGATAAGCCTGTAATTTGCAGCCACTGGGGTGGAACTTTGGGTTCCTGACCCTGTGTTAAAAGCAGGGCCGATTCCTTTTTCCTCGGTCCACATGCCAACCAGCAAGGCAACAAATGTTCACAGAAAAGGAAAATCCGTAAACCTTCCTGCCAGGGAGACAGAGGGCGTGCCGCATGTGATGCTGGTCCCCTGGGGTGAGGTTACGCTGCCCTCCCCATCCCCCCCTGCTCCGAGTTGCCCACGCGTGGGTGCTGCCTGCCAGGGCCCTGCTGGGCGCAGGGAGAGCCTCCCTCCTGTTGGCGACAACCATGACCCAGGGGTGGGCTGCGCAGACGAGGCAGGAGGGAGGAACCCTGCGGGCGTCTCTCTCCACCCAGGTGTCCTGCAGGGCACGTAGTCGTCCGAAGCTGCAACGCTACCGCGGACACGGTGTGCCGTCTGCCGGCCCCAGGTAAGAGTCATCCTTTTTTTTCTTTATAGACCCCTATCTTTTGTAAAGAGATGGAATTCACATAACATGAAATTAACCACTTTTAAGTAGACAACTTAGTGGCACTCAGTGCCGCCTCCGTCTAGACCCGGCATCCACGAGACCCCCAAAGACTCCCTCCACCCCTCAGCCCTGGCCAAGACAGACCTGCCTTCCGTCTCCAGACCAGCCTCTTCCGGGCATTTGCTACAAAAGCACGTGCATTACACGTGGATTACTTTTGCAGCACAGCGTTTTCAAGCTCCACCCTTACTGTCAGCTGGTTGTGGCTTCAGTTGTTTCTGAGGCTCTGTGAGATTCAGGTGACAGTAAGGATGTGCACGATAATGTAAAAGTACCGATTTTATTATCATTCATCTGTGTGCACTGTTACATTCAGAATCAGTCAGTTCATTTCAGTCACTCAGTCGTGTCTGCAACCCCATGGACCGCAGCACGCCAGGCCTCCCTGTCCATCACCAACTCCCGGAGTTTACTCAAACTCTCGTCCATTGGGTTGGTGATGCCATCCAATCATCTCATCCTCTGTCGTCCCCCTCTCCTCCTGCCCTCAATCTTTCCCAGCATCAGGGTCTTTTCCAATGAGTCAGTTCTTCGCATCAGGTGGCCGGAGTATTGGAGTTTCAGCTTCCGCATCAGTCCTTCCAATGAATATTCAGTACTGATTTTCTTTAAGATGGACAGGTTGGATCTTCTTGCTTTCCAACGGACTCTCAAGAGTCTTCTCCAACACCACCGTTCAAAAGCATCAATTCTTCAGTGCTGAGCTTTCTTTATAGTCCAACTCTCGTATCCATACATGACTACTGGAAAAACCATAGCTTTGACTAGATGAATCATTGTTGGCAAAGTAATGTCGCTGCTTTTTAATATGCTGTCTAGGTTGGTCATAACTTTCCTTCCAAGGAGCAAGCATCTTTTAATTTCATGGCTGCAGTCACCATCTGCAATGATTTTGGAGCCCAAGAAAATACAGTCTCTCACTGTTTCCATTGTTTTCCCATCTATTTGCCCTGAAGTGATGGGACCAGATGCCATGATCTCAGTTTTCTGTATCTGAAAAGCCAACTTTTTCACTCTCCTCTTTCACTTTCATCAATAGGCTCTTTAGCTCCTCTTCACTTTCTGCCATAAGGGTGGTGTCATCTGCATATCTGAGGTTATTGATCTATCTCCTGGCAATCTTAATTCCAGCTTGTGCTTCCTCCAATCCGGCATTTCTCATGATGTACACGGCATAGAAGTTAAATAAGCAGGGTGACAATATGTAACCTTGACGTGCTCCTTTCCCAATTTGGAACCAATCTGTTGTTCCATGTCCAGTTCTAACTGTTGCTTCCTGACCTGCATACACATTTCTCAGGAGGCAGGTCAGGTGGTCTGCTATTCCCATCTCTTTAAGAATTTTCCACAGTTGTTGTGATCCACACGGTCAAAGGCTTTGGCATAGTCAATAAAGCAGAAGTAGATGTTTTTCTGGAACTCTCTTGCTTTTTCCATGATCCAGCGGATGTTGGCAATTTGATCTCTGGCTCCTCTGCCTCGTCTAAATCCGGCTTGAACATCTGGAGTTCCTGGTTCATGTACTGCTGAAGCCTGGCTTGGAGAATTTTGAGCATTACTTTGCTAGAGTGTGAGATGAATGCATTTGTGCAGTAGTTTGAGCCTTCTCTGGCATTGCCTTTCTTTGGGATTGGAATGAAAACTGACCTTTGCCATGCGGCCGCTGCTCCAGCAACATTTAAAATAGACGCATAGTCTTCCATCCAGGGCTGTTCTTTCCATAAGCCCTTCAGTCGCTCCCGTGTCCCGGGCATGTCGGAAGGCTGCAGCGCACCGCAGGAGTCTCTCCGTGGCCTCCCTCTCTTCCTTTGGTTACATACTGGGGGTGGAGTTGCCGAGTCTCTTTCTGTTTTATCCTGTGGCTGCTGACCTCATGGGGGTCTTCTGTCTTTCCCCTTCAGAGAGGAGACGCCGGTACTCTCTGCTTGGAAGCTTGGCCATTGTCTTAGTCATGACGAGCCTGTATTTCTGGATCAGAAAATGAGCTGGACTCCCTAACGGTATAAGAGCACCCATGCCTGACCTCTGGCAGGGGTGAGAGAGCAGGTGGGGGAGGCTGAGTTCCAAGGACCAGGCCCATCATCAGGGCCACCTGGTCTCCACGAGCTGGGGGCAGGGTCCTTGCACCCTGAATGAGCCCCTCCCAGGAACCTTACCTGGGTCCAGCCCCGGTGGATCCCGGGAATTCAAAGCGGGGACAGCGTTGGCGAGGAAAATTTATTTATATATTAATGTAAGATTAGATCAGGAAGAAATAGTGTAGTGGGAAAATTAAGTGGAGAAAGAGGGCTGAATAACTTGGATTGGGTGGAAGACCAATAAAATTCTAGACAAGGAATTTGCGCCATCTACGTTGGGCCACCGGCACACGCTTCAATATCTAAGGGTGCCTCGCCTTAGGCTCCCTTTCGCGCGGGTCTTAACAGCCAGGGCAAGTAAGTAGACTTGGCGAGCCTCCACGCCCCAGATGGGAATTCAGCCTGAAATTAGAGTAAAGAGGAGACACGGGGGAAACCAGTCCAGCGACTGGCCCCCGCCTCTGTTGTTCAGAAGGCCTTTTATACTTTTGATAAAACATGGAGATCAATGGGTAACACAAAGTTATGCAGCGTTAGCAGTCCAGACTCTTATCAAAACCAGGCTTTTCTCTCTGCATACATAATTGTATACACAAGTCTTAGGTGATTTACATCGTCTTCCAGCCAAAAGGGCCAATTAACATTTTACAGCCGTTTTTCTGATAAGGGTTTGTCAACCAGAATACTTATTTGTGTTGATCTTCCTAAAGTCTGGTGCCATTCTCAGAAAGCACTAAATAAAGTTACATTCTTACATAGCAAGGACACAAGAGGAGTGCAGTGATATATAACGAAGAAAAGTAATTAACTCAAAAGTCTAGTGTTGCTAACATCAAAACTACTATATATCTTTTTCCATGTCCCGTTTACATTGATTAACATCCTCCCAGGTGCCTAAAAGATAAAGAATATGGAGGCCTGGCAGCAGTCATTGAGTCAACAGTGAAAACCCTCTACCAATATAATTTTTAACTCTTTAGAAAAGGCTCTGTATCTTTAAGATGCTTTTAAGTTTTGTGCCTCTCGCAGTTGGGGGCTGCAAGCAATTCACAAGCTGTAAGAGGTCTGGGGAACCTGTTAGGCAAGCTAGAGAGCTATCAGAGGGGGTTTAACTGAAACATCCCTTTCAAATGCAGAAGATTAAAGGCCTGAGTTGACTTTTTTCCAGAGAATATCAGAAAAGTGGAAAAGCAGAGTACAAAAGCTGGCAGATTTTTGTTTTTTGTTGTTGTTGTTGGGGTACATGCTTAGGAAATTCCAGGGGGACCCCTGAAGTCTGATCACGACCTTGCATATGTCAGCTTCCTTCCTCATGACCTTGTGATGGGTGGGATTCCTCACAGTGGCTTCCAGCAGATCCTGGCACAGAGCGGTCAGCAGCTAGGCCACGGCTCTGAGATAGAGGACCGGCCCCTGAGGCAGTGGGTGTCAGAGGCCCAGGCCAACCTAAGGGCCAGGCCGTGTGTGGGGCAGGCTCTGAGGGGATGCACACACTGCAGGAACCCTGTAGTGGAGCCCAGCCCTCTTGGAAGTTTCTAGAAATAGCGGGGCCAGACAGCTGTGGGGAGGCGTGCCAGGCTCACTCATGGGCGTCCCTGACAGAATCCCTGGGCCGGGGGAGGGATACAGGGCACGCCATCTCTTAAATCCGTACAGGCCAAAGGTGGAGGCTCTGAGGGTACCAAAGTCCCTGTTGTCGGAACTCATCTCTGTTGCTGCAACGAAAGCAGCCAGAGGCTGTGATCAGAGGTGCTTGGCTGTGTGTCAGGAAACTTTGTTCATAAAAGTGGGCCCATGGGTCATCGCTCGTAGACTCCTGTCTTGAGTGAACAGGATCCTTGT
>NW_024070199.1:46927603-46950722 GCF_014754425.2 Oryx dammah
TTTTTCCCCAGTCAATGAGCAGATGGTCCCCGACGCTGGACGATACGACTTTTCAGATTTTTTGGTTTATAAAACGGTGCAAAAGTGATAAATATCCAGTAGAAACCGAGCTTTGAATTTTGATCTATCTCTGGACTAGCGATAGGCAGTCTGCTGCTATCCCGGCTTGCTGGGCATCAGCGATGAGGCCTAGCTCCCAGCCAGTTGCTCTATCACCAGGATAAACAACTGATGGACCACATTTCCCTGGGGGCTCAGTAAAGAATCTTCCTGCCAGTTCCGGGGACATGGGTTGACTCCCTGACCTGGGAAGATACCACATGCTGAGGGGCAACGAAGCCCCCGAATCACAACTGCTGAGCCTGTGCCCCGGAGCCTGGGAGCAGGATCAGAGAGCCGGCGAAATGCACAGCCTGTGCTGCAACCAGAGAAAAGGCCCTGCAGCAGGGAAGACCCAGCACCGCTCAGCTCAGCTCAGCCGTTTAGTCATGTCCGACTCTCTGCAACCCCACGCCCTGCAGCACGCCAGGCCTCCCTGTCCATCACCACCTCGTGGAGCTCACTCAAACTCATGTCCATTGAGTCGGTGATGCCATCCAACCATCTCATCCTCTGTTGTTCCCTTCTCCTCCCGCCTTCAATCTTTCCCAGCATCAGGGTCTTTTCAAATGAGTCTGTTTTTCGCATCAGGTGCCCGAAGTGTTGGAGTTTCAGCTTCAGCATCAGTCCTTCCAATGAATATTCAGGACTGATCTCCTTTAGGATGGACTGGTTGGATCTCCTTGCAGTCCAAGTGACTCTCAAGAGTCTTCTCCAACACCACAGTTCAGAAGCATCAATTCTTTGGCGCTCACATCCAACATGACCAATTGGAAAAACCATAGCTTTGACTAGATGGACCTTTGTTGTCAAAGTAATGTTTCTGCTTTTTAATATGCTGTCTAGGTTGGTCATAGCTTTCCTTCCAAGGAGTAAGTGTTCTTTTAATTTCATGGCCGCGGTTACCATCTGCAGTGATTTTGGAGCCCAGAAAATAAAGTCAGCCACTGTTTCCCCATCTATTTGGCATGAAGTGATTTGACCAAATACCATGATCTTCGTTTTCTGAATGTTGAGTTTTAAGCCAACTTTTTCACTCTCCTCTTTCGCTTTCATCAAGAGGCTCTGTAGTTCTTCACTTTCTGCCATAAGGGTGGTGTCATCTGCATATCTGAGGTCATTGATATTTTTCCCAGCAATCTTGATTCCAGCTTGTGCTTCCTCCAGCCCAGCATTTCTCATGATGTACTCTGCATATAAGTTAAATAAGCAGGATGACAGTATACAGCCTTAACATACTCCTTTTCCTATTTGGAACCAGTCTGTTGTTCCATGTCCAGTTCTAGCTGTTGCTTCCTGACCTGCATACAGGTTTCTCAAGAGGCAGGTCAGGTGGTCTGGTAGTCCCATCTCTCTCGGAATTTTCCACAATTTGTGGTGATCCACACAGTCATGGCTCAGCTGGTAAAGAATCCGCCTGCAATGTGGGAGACCTGGGTTCGATCCTGGGGTCAGGAAGGTCTCCTGGAGATGGGAAACGATACCCACTCCAGTATTCAGGCCTGGAGAATTCCATGGACTCTACAGTCCAGGGTCGCAAAGAGTCAGACACGACTGAGCAACATTCACTTTCAGGACTTCCCTGGTGTCTCAGATGGTGAAGCGTCTGCCTACAATGCAGGAGACCCGGGTTCAATCCCTGGGTCAGGAAGATCTCCTGGAGACGGAAATGGCAACCCACTCCAGTATTCTTGCCTGGAAGATCCCATGGAGGGAGGAGCCTGGTGGGCTCCAGTCCGTGGGGTCGCAGAGTCAGACACGACTGAGCGACTTCACTTTCTTTTCTTTCTTTCCACACAGTCAAAGGCTTTGGCATAGTCAGTAAAGCAGAAATAGATGTTTTTCTGGAACTCTTCTTGCTTTTTCACTGATCCAGCAGATATTGGCAATTTGATCTCTGCTTCCTCTGCCTTTTCTAAAACCAGCTTGAACATCTGAAAGTTCACACTTCACATATTGTTAAAGCCTGGCTTGAAGAATTTTGAG
Source organism: Oryx dammah (assembly GCF_014754425.2). Classification (NCBI taxonomy): domain Eukaryota; kingdom Metazoa; phylum Chordata; class Mammalia; order Artiodactyla; family Bovidae; genus Oryx; species Oryx dammah. The sequence goes on from NW_024070199.1 coordinate 46,929,689, forward strand.
CATTACTTTACTAGCATGTGAGATGACTGCATTTCTTTGGGATTAGAATGAAAACTGACCTTTTCCAGTCCCGTGCCACTGCTGCGTTTTCCAAATTTGCTGGTATATTGAGTGCAGCACTTTCACAGCATCAACCCTCAGGACTTGAAATAGCTCAACTGGAATTCCATCACCTCCACTAGCTCTGTTCGTAGTGATGCTTCCTAAGGCCCACTTGACTTCACATTCCAGGATGTCTGACTCTAGGTATGATCACACCATCATGGTTAAATGGGTCTTGAAGATCTTTTTGTACAGTTCTTCTGTGTATTCTTGCCACCTCTTCTTAATATCTTCTGCTTCTGTTGGGTCCATACCATTTCTGTCCTTTATTGTGCCCATCTTTGCATGAAATGTTCCCTTGGTGTCTCTAATTTTCTTGAAGAGATCTCTAGACTTTCCCATTCTATTGTTTTCCTTGATTTCTTTGCACTGATCACTGAGGAAGGCTTTCTTATCTCTCCTTGCTATTCTTTGGAGCTCTGCATTCAGATGGGTGTAGCTTTCCTTTTCTCCTTTGCTTTACACATCTCTTCTTTTCGCAGCTATTTGTAAGGCCTCCTCAGACAGCCATTTTGCTTTTTTGCATTTCTTTTTCTTGGGGATGGTCTTGATCCCTGTTTCCTGTACAATGTCATGAACCTCCGTCCATAGTTCATCAGGTTCTCTGTCTATCAGATCTAATCCCTTAAATCTATTTGTCACTTCTATTGTATAATCATAAGGGATTTGATTTAGGTCATACGTGAATGGTCTAGTGGTTTTCACTACTTTCTTCAATTTAAGTCTGAATTTGGCAATAAGGAGGTGACCCTCATCTTCCTTACCTCCACCATAGTTTGGCCTCAGGAAAGTAGCAGGGCATGGCTTGGTTTCATTGAGTTAGACAAGGCTGTCGTCTGTGTGATTAGATTGACTAGTTTTCTGTGATTGTGGTTTCAGTGTGTCTGCCCTCTGATGCCCTCTCGCAACACCTACCGTCTTACTTGGGTTTCTCTTACCTTGGACGTGGGGTATCTCTTCACGGCTGCTCCAGCAAAGGGCAGCCACTGCTCCTTTCCTTGGATGAGGGGTATCTCCTCATGGCCACCCCTCCTGACCTTGAACGTGGAGTAGCTCCTCTCGGCCCTCCTGCGCCCACGCAGCTACCACTTCTTGGACGTGGGGTTGCTCCTCTCGGCTGCTGCCCCTGACCTCGGGCATGCAGTAGCTTGTCTCGGCTGCCACCCCTGCCCTCGGATGTGGGGTAGCTCCTCTTGGCTGCTCCTGTGCCGACGCAGCCTGGCACTCCTGTTCACCGCGCCTGACCTTGGGCGAGGGGTAGCTCTTTTCGGCCATGCTTCTGCGTGGTCCGTCTCAGCCGGTGCACTTCTGTGGAAAATTCTGAAAGAGATGGGAATACCAGACCACCTGACCTGCCTCTTGAGAAACCTATATGCAGGTCAGGAAGCAACAGTTAGAACTGGACATGGAACAACAGACTGGTTCCAAATAGGAAAAGGCGTACATCAAGGCTGTATATTGTCACCCTTCTTATTTAACTTATATGCAGAGTACATCATGAGAAACGCTGGGCTGGAGGAAGCGCAAGCTGGAATCAAGACTGCAGGGAGAAATATCAATAACCTCAGATATGCAGATGACACCACCCTTATGGCAGAAAGTGAAGAGGAACTCAAAAGCCTGTTGATGAAAATGAAAGAGGAGAGTGAAAAAGTTGGCTGAAAGCTCAACATTCAGAAAACGAAGATCATGGCATCCGGTCCCATCACTTCATGACAGATAGATGGGGAAACAGTGTCAGACTTTACTTTGGGGGGGCTACAAAATCACAGCAGATGGTGATTGCAGCCATGAAATTAAAAGATGCTTACTCCTTGGAAGGAAAGTTATGACCAACCTGGACAGCATATTGAAAAGCAGAGATATTGCTTTGCCAACTAAGGTCCGTCTAGTCAAGGCTATGCTTTTTCCAGTGGTCATGTATGGATGTGAGAATTGGACTGTGAAGAAGGCTGAGCACCGAAGAATTGATGCTTTTGAACTGTGGTGTTGGAGAAGACTCTTGAGAATCCCTTTGACTGCAAGGAGATCCAACAAGTCCATTCTAAAGGAGACCAGTCCTAGGTGTTCATTGGAGGGACTGATGCTGAAGCTGAAACTCCAGAACTTTGGCCACCTCACGCGAAGAACTGACTCACTGGAAAAGACCCTGATGCTGTGAGGGACTGGGGGCAGGAGGAAAAGGGGACGACCCAGGATGAGATGGCTGGATGGCATCACGGACTCGATGAACGTGAGTCTGAGTGAACTCCGAGAGGTGGTGATGGACAGGGAGGCCTGGCGTGCTGCGATTCATGGGGTCGCAAAGTCAGACATGACTGAGCGACTGAACTGAACTGAACTGAACTGAACTGAACTGAAACAGCGGGGAGGGAACACATCTCCACCCATCAACAGAAAATCTTTAAAAGATCAAAGACTTAGTGAGCTCGGCCCCGCCCATCAGAACGGGACCCAGTTTCCCCCTCAGTCAGTCTCTCCCATCCATAAGCCTCTTACCCTTCTCCATCAGAGGGCAGAAGGACTGAAAACCACAGTCACAGAAAACTAACCAATCTGATCACATGGACCACAGCCTTGTCTGACTCAGTGGAACTATGAGCCATGCTGTGTCATGGTGGAGACTTCTGACAAAACATGGTCCACTGGAGAAGGGAACGGCAAGCCACTTCAGTATTCTTGCCTTAAGAATCCCATGAACACTATGAAAAGGCAAAAAGATAGGACGCTGAAAGAGGAACTCCCCAGCACGGTCGGTGCCCAATATGCTACTGGAGATCAGGGGAGAAATAACTCCAGAAAGAGTGAAGAGATGGAGCCAAAGCAGAAACAACACCCAGCTGTGGACGTGCCTGGTGATGGAAGCAAGGTCCGATTCTGCAAAGAGCAATATTGCACAGGAACCTGGGATGTCAGGTCCATGAATCAAGGCAAATTGGAGGTGGTCAAACAGGAGATGGCAAGGGTGAACGTCGACATTCTAGGAATCAGCTAACTAAATGGACTGGAATGGGTGAATTTAACTCAGATGACCATTATATCTACTACTGCGGGCAGGAATCCCTCAGAAGAAATGGAGTAGCCATCATGGCCAACAAAAGAGTCTGAAATGCAGTACTTGGATGCAATCTCAAAAATGACAGAATGATCTGTGTTAGTCTCCAAGGCAAACCATTCAATATCATAGTAATCCAAGTCTATGCCCCAACCAGTAACACTGAAGAAGCTGAAGTTGAATGGTTCTTTGAAAACCTACAAGACCTAGAACTAACACCCCAAAAAAACTGTCCTTTTCATTATAGGGGACTGGAATGCAAAAGTAGGCAGTCAAGAAATACCTGGAGTAACCGGCAAATTTAGCCTTGGAGTATGGAATGAAGCAGGACAAAGGCTAACAGAGTTTTGCCAAGAGATCACACTGGTTGTCGTAAACACCCTCTTCCAACAACACGAGAAGATTCTACACATGGACATCACCAGCTGGTCAACACCCAAATCAGATTGATTATATTCTTTGCAGCCAAAGATGAAGAAGCTGTATACAGTCAGCAAAAACAAGACTGGAAGCTGACTGTGGCTCAGATCATGAACTCCTTATTGCCAAATTCAGAAACCAGCACAGCCTTAAATAAACAAGTAAATAAAAAGAACAGTGGTGCACTAAAGAAACAAAAGCCTGATAAACCTACAATGACGCTGCGCCCACACAAGCATTTTGATTTTCACTTTCAGTACAGTATTTAGTACATGACATGAGGCATTCAGCATTTAATCATAAAATAGGATCGCTGTTAAATGGTTTTTCCAGCTGTAGGCTAACGATTCTGAGCTTGTTTGAGGTACACCAGGCTAAGCTAGGACGTTTGGTAGGTGAGCTGTGCTAAATACATTTTTCAGCTTAATGGTATTTTCAACTTAGGAAGGATCTATAATCTTGTCATAAGTTGAAGACATCTGAGTCTTTTTTCCCCTTTTTCTTGTCTGATTGCATCGGCGGGGACTTCCAGTTTGCTGCTGGAAGAGTGATGAGAGGGGACGTGCTTGCATTACACCTCATCTTAATGGGAAGGCTTCGTGTTTCTCACCCTTACGTCCGATACTAACTGCAGGCTTTCCGTAGCTGTTTTCTGTCACGTTGAGGAAGTGCCCCTCTCTTCCTAGTTGGCTGAGAGTTCTTGTCATGCACGCATGTTCGATTTTGTCCAGCGCTTTTTCTGCATTGACACGGTACCATGCTGATGCTGATAGGATCATGTCATTTTTCTTTTTCAGTCTGTTGGTGTGATAATTTACAGTATTTGATTTGATGAAGTTGGACCAGCCTTGCACACGTGTGATGAACTTGGTTGTGGTATATGGTTCTCTTGACGCTTCTGTAGATTCAGTTTGCTAATATTTTATCTGTTTTTTAATCCGTGTTCATGAGAGATACTGTTTTCTCGTAGTGTCTTTGGTTCCCGTATCAGGGATGCTGTCCTCTTCTAGCTTCTTAAGGTAACATCTGATTCCAGATATTTTTTCTCTTCTGAGAAGTGCATTCTGCGTTACAAATTTCTTCAGAGCACTGCTTTTGCTGTGTCCCATAAATGTTAACAAGTTGTGTTTTCATTCTCATCTAGTTCTAAGTATTTAGAATTTTTTCTTGAGATGTCTTCTTTGGCTAGTGTCTTATTCACAAAGGTGCTGTTTAATCTCCGCGTGTTTGGGGTTAGTCCAGGTATCTTTCTGTTGCAGGCTTCCAGTTTAATTTCACTGCCATCTGATAGCACACGATTGCTGTGCCTCTTAAGTGTCTCTGGGCATGTTGTGTGGCCCGAGGGCAGTCTGTCTTGGTAGATGCTCTAAGTGTCTCTGGGTGTATTCCGTGGCCCAGCGTCTGCTCTGCGTGCCTGGAGGGGAATGTGTCTTCCCCCTGTTGGTGGATGAAGCAGTCTCTTCATAGGTGTCAGTTAGGTCCAGTTGATCGATGGTGGTGTTGAGTGCGGCCCTTCCTCCTGATTCTCTGGATCTGCCCACTGAAGTCTGCAGCTGGGACCCGGGATCCGTCTGGTCCTCTTGATGTTCCCTCGGCGTTTGCCCGCCGGGTTTGATGCTCTGATGTGAGGTGCCTGTGTGTCGAGGGTTGCTGTGTCTCCGTGTAGAACCGCCCCCTTTATCATCCTGTGATGCTCTTCTTTATCCTCCCTTACAGGCCCACCAGGAGTGGTTCACTCTCCGTTTTGTGACACCCTTTCACTCGTTGTGGGGACAGGGTTGCGGCTTTCACTGGGAGGCGGAGCTGGAGCCCGAGTCTCTGTTTCATCAGCCGCTGCCCCATCTCTGTTACCCGTTTTGTTCATTTCTCTTTGGGTTTAGTCTGTTCCTTTTTGTCTCACCACTTAGGAGTTTAGCTCATTTTTTGGTTTAAGCATTTAAGGCCATAAATTTTTCTCTAAGTAAAGTTTTTGCTGCTTCTACCTATGTTGACCTTCTTTTACTGCTCAATAGGTTTTTATTTCCCCTTTGATTTTGTGTTTTGAAACACGGATTATCTAGGCGTTCGTTTGACTGGGACCTCCTTCCTCTGCTCTGTCTTGTTCTGTGTTGATCCTGCCGGCAGCAGTGGGCTTTCTGCCCCTGCACGTGGGACAGGCCCAGAGCTCACTTCCAGCTGCAGCCTGACAGCGCCTGCCTCCCTGGAGCCCTGCCGCCTCTGCCCGCCTGCCCTGGGCACCAGCTGGGTCCTGGGAGGTTTCCCAGTAGCTCTGCCCTGTCTGGGGGCTGCTCCGGGGCCGCCCCGCCCACCTCTGCCCTCCCGCCTTGTTCTGTGCCTGCGCCCCCAACAGCGAAGCACAGACCGCCTGCCCGTCTGCACACTCGTTGCTGCTCTAGCTAAGGAGCCGAAGCCCTGGATCCTCCAGGGCAGAGCGCCGGGTCCGCTGGGCCACTGGGGCTCGGGCGCAGCCCTGATGCTGTCTCATCGCGTCTCAGATGGCTGTTTCTGGGTGTGGCACGAGGACCGCAGTGACAGGACGGGACTCGCTCCGACGCTGCGTCACTGTGGTCATGACGTGGGGCGTTTAGCTGATGGCACGTGCCCGGCCGGGCGGCCTGGGCATGGAGACCTGCCTCTGGACCGCGGCTCCGTCTGCTGCTCTGAACCTCCCCTCGAGCAGGCGTCCAGGCCTCGGTGACCACACCGCACGCCCTCCCGCCCCACCGCACCGCTGGGCCTCCCCAGGCCCACCCTGACCCTCCGGGCACACAGTCAGAGCTCCAGCCTCTGGATGGCCAGGCCATCCGTGGGAGCTCTGGCGTCTCCTCCCGGGTCGGGTGCTGGCCGTGCACGGCAAGTCTGTGCGCGCGAGGCGGAGACAGATACGCGTAGACTGCACCTGCCGTGGGCCCTGGAACTTGGACCCGGGTGCACACATCCTGCTTCCTTTTCCTTAGGTGTTGCTGGAAGAAGCAAAGGATGTGCTTTCTGACTGGCTGGATTCCATGCACGGCAGTGAGGTGACGGACAATTCTATTTTCTCCGAACTGCCCAAATTCTGGGAGGCGGAGTTCCACAAAGACATGGAAGCTCTGAACGTAAGTGTCGCCCTGAACGTAAGTGTCACGGATGGTCTTGACCTCGGTCTCTTGGGCCAAGGGCCCCGTGACCAAAGTCCTCCCGGGATCCAGACCCTCTTCACTGCGTGTGCAAGTTCAGTTTGAAAAGACAGCGGGGGTGGGGGTGGTGCGTGGGGGAGGGCCGGGGCACCGGGGCCCAGCGGTGCTGGGGCTTCTGGAGCCGGCCTCGCCTCGTCCCCAGGTCCTCCCACCGGATGTCCTGACCCGGGTCAGTGAGTACGTGCCCGAGATCGTGGACTTTGTCCAGAAGATCGTGGACAACGGTTACGGGTGAGCTCGAGGCTCCGGGAAGGTGTGCCCAGGGGCACGGCCCTCCGCCAGCTCGGAGAGGAGCAGGGAGGCACGGGGAGCCGCCAGGGGGGTGGTGGCCCATGCTTCCGTCTCAGAGCCGCACGGCACGTGAGCGATGGACGGGCCACCACGCAGCTGCAGCGGTCCTGTGAGGGCCCGCGCCCCTCGTCCCTCCCTGGGCCCCCAGCTCCTCTTCTTATGAGGACACCAGTTGTGCTGGGTCAGCGCCCACCCTGGAGGCCTCGTTTTCACTTGAGCTCCTCTGTAAAGGCCCTTTTCCAAATGCAGTCAGACAGCGAGGTGCCGGGGGTCAGGGCCAGCAGGCAGAGGCGAGGGTGGCATGCAGGGCAGTCACCCGGGCAGGAGGCAGGGCACGGGCCAGGCCGTTGGGGAGTGAGGGAGCCCTGTCCCGGCCCCCGGCCCAGCCACGCTCGTCACAGCCCCGTTTGGCCCACTCGGTAGCCGTGTTGGAACAGCCTGCTGGCCGGCCCGCTGCACAGGGCGTGGAGCACACCCCGAGGGCCTCTGGGTCCCCAGGCTGGCCAGCCGGGCAGCTTGTCACGCCTTCCCCGATGGCTTTGTGTTCCAGCTACGCTTCAAACGGGTCCGTGTATTTCGACACAGTCAAGTTTGCCAACAGTGAGAGGCACAGCTATGGAAAACTGGTGCCCGAGGCCGTCGGGGATCAGAAAGCCTTGCACGAGGGGGAAGGTAAGCGGACCGGCTAGGGTCAGAGCCTGGGGAGCCGTGGCCTCACCCTGCATGGCCGTGGGGGCCTAGGTTCACGGGGACCCTGGCTTAACAACTTGAGGACTTTAGGAGCTCTCTACACGGAACCCCTGAACTGCATTGTTGCCTAGGGGACAGAGCAGTGAGCAGCCGCCGTGCGGCCCCGCAGAGCAGACAGGCCTCGGCGCCCGGGGTGGGGCTGACTACTTTCTCGGTGCCCAGAGTCCCCAAGGGTCGGGCTGGGCCGGGCTGGACTCCTGCCCGGGGGTGTGGAGAGGACACAGAGGTGACCCTCTGAGTGAGCGCCCGGCACCCTCATGGGGCAGCAGGGAGCCTGGGGAGGAAAAGCCCCAGGGCACCTAGATAGAAGGCAGGCAGGGCACCCAGAGAGGCAGGAGACACAGGCTGTTCACTTAGAGACCCCAGAAGGGGCTGGGGGCGGACGCCGGGTGGGGCAGGGCAGCCCCTGTCCCGGGGCAGGAGCGAGCAGTCATTATCTGTACGGTCGCTGCAGGGAAACCAAGATGGGGGACTTGGGCCACAGTCAGAGCCCGTTCTGATCTTGAAGGCTCGGCTCTGGGAGTGGACAAAAGCAAGAGTGACTTCTGAGCGCCTGTGGTTAGTGTGTGTAGAGGTTGGTTGTGTCCTATGTCACAGTATGCTTCAAGGATAGCTTAGTTGCAACGTGTGTGACTGTCGTTTAGACCAGGGAATGCATTTAGTCCTACTAGACCATAGCCCGTCGTCCACCGTGATCACTCACACTGACTGCGTGAGAGCCCTTGGGCAGAGCTTGGCAACAGGACGACACACTTGAGGACGCCGGGCAGCCGCTGGGAACGGCCTTGTCGTTGCCACCGCGACAGTAACCCACGTGTAAAGACAGCCCCCCCCGCCCACCTTGACCCAGACGTGCTAAACAGAGACACGAGGCTTTTCCTGGACCAGGCTGGGTTCTGTCTGTCTTTGATTCATAAGTGTTTCCTCCGCTCTCACCCTCTCACACCACCAGACGCACTTGTTGGCGCCAGCGTCTCTGGAAGGCACTGGGGCCATAAAAATGTTTATCTTGCTTTTTTTTTTTTTAACCATGGATACAGTTTTCACATTTTATTGTCCTTACATTTAAATTTCACCATTTGCTACATGGAGCCTAAGTACGTACTGGACCCTAGTCCAGACTTTTGAAACGTGATGCTGATGGATGTGGGGCTGTAAGGATGTATGACAGAGCGTAGACGATCCTGAACGGTTAGAAGGTTGTTGGCGGGTGTTTGCTTCTGTCTGTCTGCACTCGCAGCCAGGCAGACTTATGAGTCTCTGGGTCGTAGTTGGAGGAAGCACCGTCCAGGACTGAACGGGGGTGCCTGCTTGCTGACTGAGTCTGCACAGACTCGAGAGTCTTTGTCCCGATACGAGGGTGGCTTTGTTGTACAGGTTACAGCTTCCTCAACGTATGACTGTACAATGTCATACGTTGGGTCCAGTGACTTCTCCTTAAGGGCTCTGTAGTAAAGAGATTCAGTTCAGTTCAGTCACTCAGTCATGTCTGACTCTGCGTCTCCATGGACCGTAGCACACCAAACCTCCCTGTTGATCACCAGCTCCCAGAGTTTACTCACACTCATGTCCATTGAGTCTGTGATGCCATTCAACCATCTCATCCTTTGTCGTCCCCTTCTCCTCCCATCTTCAATCTTCCCCAGCATCAGCGTCTTTTCCAGTGAGTCAGCTTTTTGCATCAGGTGGCCAAAGGATTGGAGTTTCAGCTTCAACATCAGTCCTTCCAGTGAACACTCAGGACCAATCTCCTTTAGGATGGACTGGTTGGATCTCCTTGCAGTCCAAGGGACTCTGAAGAGTCTTCTCCAACACTACAGTTCAAAAGCATCAATTCTTTGGCACTCAGCTTTCTTCATAGTCCAACGCTCACATCCATACATGACTACTGGAAAAACCATAGCCTTGTCTAGAGGGACCTTTGTTGATAAAGTAATGTCTCCGCTTTTTAATATGTTATCTAGGTTGGTCATAACTTTCCTTCCAAGGAGTGAGTGTCTTTTAATTTCATGGCTGCAGTCACCATCTGCAGTGATTTTGGAGACCCAAAAAATGAAGTCTGTCACTGTTTCCCCATCGATTTACCATGAAGTGATGGGACCAGATGCCATGATCTTCGTTTTCTGAATGTTGAGTTTTAAGCCAACTTTTCCACTCTCCTCTTTCACTTTCATCAAGAGGCTCTGTAGTTCTTCACTTTCTGCCATAAGGGAGGTGTCATCTGCATATCTGAGGTTCTTTCTCCCGGCAGTCTTGATTCCAGCTTGTGCTTCATCCAGCTCAGCATTTCTCATGATGTAGTCTGCATATAAGTTAATTAAGTAGGGTGACAATATACAGCCTTGATGCACTCCTTTCCCAGTTTGGAACCAGTCTGTTGTTCCATGTCCAGTTGTAACTGTTGCTTCCTGACCTGCATACAGGTTTCTCAAGAGGCAGGTCAGGTGGTCTGGTATTCCCACCTCTTTCAGAATTTTCCACAGTTTATTGTAATCCACACAGTCAAAGGCTTTGGCATAGTCAGTAAAGCAGAAATAGATGTTTTTCTGGAACTCTCTTGCTTTTTCCATGATCCAGCGGATGTTGGCAATTTGATCTCTGGTTCCTCTGCCTTTTCTAAAACCAGCTTGAACATCTGAAGTTCACGGTTCACGTATTGCTGAAGCCTGGCTTGGAGAATTTTGAGCATTACTTTGCTAGCATGTGAGATGAGTCCAATTGTGCGGTAGTTTGAGCATTCTTTGGCGTTGCCTTTCTTTGGAACTGGAATGAAAACTGCCCTTTTCCAGTCCTGTGGCCACTGCTGCGTTTTCCAAATTTGCTGGCATATTGAGTGCAGCACTTTCACAGCATCGTCTTTTAGGATTTAAAATAGCTCCACTGGAATTCCATCACCTCCACTAGCTTTGTTTGTAGTGATGCTTCCTAAGGCCCGCTTGACTTCACATTCCAGGGTGTCTGGCTCTAGGTGAGTGATCACACCATCATGATTCTCTGGGTCTTGAAGATCTCTTTTGTACAGTTCTTCTGTGTATTCTTGCCACCTCTTCTTAAAATCTTCTCCTTCTGTTAGGTCCATACCATTTCTGTCCTTTATTGTGCCCATCTTTGCGTGAAAAGTTCCCTTGGTATCTCTAATTTTCTTGAGATCTCTAGTCTTTCCCATTCTATTGTTTTCCTCTATTTCTTTGCCCTGATCACTGAGGAAGCTTTCTCTGCTTGCTATTCTTTGGAACTCTGCATTCAAATGGGTATATCTTTCCTTTTCTCCTTTGCTTTCCACTTCTCTTCTTTTCTCAGCTATTTGTAAGGCCTCTTCAGATAGTCATTTTGCTTTTTTGCATTTATTTTTCTTGGGAATGGTCTTGATCCCTGTCTCCTGTACAGTGTCACACACCTCCATCCATAGTTCATCAGGCACTCTATGTATCAAATCTAGTCCCTTAAATCTATATGTCTCTTACACTATATGATCATAAGGGATTTGATTTAGGTCATACTTGAATGGTCTAGTGGGATTCCCTACTTTCTTCAATTTAAGTCTGAATTTGGCAATAAAGAGTTCATTATCTAAGCCATAGTCAGTTCCTGGTTTTTTTTTTTTTGCTGACTATATAGAGCTTTTCCATCTTTGGCTGCAAATAATATAATCAATCTGATTTCGGTGTTGGCCATCTGGTAATGTCCATGTGTAGAGTGTTCTCTTATGTTATTGGAAGAGGGTGTTTGCTATGCGTTCTCTTGGCAGAACTCTGTTAGCCTTTGCCCTGCTTCATTCTGTATTCCAAGGCCAAATTTGCCTGTTACTCCGGGTGTTTCTTGACTTCCTACTTTTGCCTTCCAGTCCCCTATAATGAAAAGGACATGTTTTTTGGGTGTTAGTTCTAAAAGGTCTTGTAGGTCTTCATAGAACCGTTCAACTTGAGCTTCTTCAGCGTTACTGGTTGGAGCATAGACTTGGATTACCGTAATACTGAGTGGTTTGCCTTGAAAACGAACAGAGATCATTCTGTCATTTTTGAGATTACAACCAAGTACTGCATTTTGGACTCTTTTGTTGACTATGATGGCTATTCCATTTCTTGTAAGGGATTGTTGCCCACAGTAGTAGATAGAATGGTCATCTGAGTTAATTCACCCACTCCAGACCATTTAGTCCGCTGATTCCTAGAATGTCGATGTTCACCCTTGCCATCTCCTGTTTGACCACCTCCAATTTGCCTTGATTCATGGACCTGACATCCCAGGTTCCTGAGCGATATCGCTCTTTCCAGCGTCGGGCCTTGCTTCCGTCACCAGTCCCGTAAAAGACTGGGAGTTGCTGTTGCTTTGGCTCCATCTCTTCATTCTTTCCGGAGTTATTTCTCCACTGATCTCCAGTAGCATACTGGGCACCTACCAACCTGGGGAGTTACTGTTTCAGTGTCCTATCATTTTGCCTTTTCTTACTGTTCATGGGCATCTCAAGGCAAGAATACTGAAGTGGTTTGCCATTCCCTTCTCCAGTGGACCACATGTTTTAAAGACATAGCAGATGACGCAGAAACGTGGAGAGAAGATCCAACGGCATGTCAGGCTCAGCCGCTGGGTGGGCTGGGGTCGTCGGGCAGACCAGTCAGCCCACAGGGCACGTGTGGGACCGGAAGTGACCCTGAAGTGGGGCAGAGGGAGGCTGGAGCATAGAGCAGGGGTCACGAGGCCGGGACACCGGGGCCACGTGAAGACTGGGGCAGGAGCGTGTGGGACAGAGAATCTGTTAGAAGTCTTCAAAGTTAAGTTTATAGAGTTGGAAACACTCATGGCTGCGTGTGTGATGACGAAGAATGTAAAGCCCAGTGTGCGTTCTCTGTCCTGCGAAGGGTGGGCAGAGAGGGTCGGCGCTCCAGGTCAGGTCACGCATCTGAGAAGCTGCCGACGCCAGGTGACGTGACCATGGTGAGAACGGGGGTGCGGCCCAGACGGACACGCGTCCCGCGCGGTGGGCGCCTGGGCTCCCCTTCCGCGGATGAAAGCCTGCAGAGCCGCTTGTCAGGACGGCAGGACGGCCGCAGTGGTCGCGCAGTTCACGCCCCAGCATGTCCGCCTGTGGCGTGTTTCCCTGGGTCTGTCGAGTCTCCCAGGGGCTCTGTGTTTAGAGCCTGGCGCACTGGTGGGCGCGGTGGGCGCCTGGGCTCCCCTTCCGCGGATGACAGCCTGCAGAGCCGCTCGTCAGGACGGCAGGACGGCCGCAGTGGTCGCGCAGTTCACGCCCAGCACGTCCGCCTGTGGCGCGTTTCCCTGGGTGTGTCGAGTCCCCCAGGGGCTCTGTGTTTAGAGCCTGGCGCACTGGTGGCACCCCTTGCTCCAGCAGGGCCTCCCGCCAGCTCTTCTCTCAGCCACTGACGTGCTGCCTCCTGGGCTCCTCCTGCAGTGGCCGCGTTTGCAGCCTGGACGTGAGAGTCCATGTCACTCCTGTTCTGGAGTTTTCCACCAGGGCCCTGGCAAGACCCTCTCGGGCCTGAGTGCCTCAGCCAGCACAGCTCCGACCCCCAGGGGCACACTCTGCGTGCAGGCTGGGCTGAGGGCGGGTGTTACGTTCACAGCAGCTGCTGTGTCCACGTGGTCTGGGGGCTCTCCTGTGGGTGGGTTCCCTTTTGGGACCAGCGGGGATCCCGACGTGCAGCCTCCAGGCCCAGCGCACTGTGCAGAGTGGCCCGGCTCACAACTCCCAGAATCCGGCCCAGAGGCCACTGCATATTAGTACAGGACCCTGCCCACTCGAGCCGGCATCCCTGAGGCAGGCCCGCGAGAACAGCCCCTCACACCTGCACTCCGCTCTGTCATCATCCTGACGTGGGGGCTGCAGGGGTGGGGGGCAGCGGGGGGCAGGGGTGGGGATCCAATAAACGCATAACTCACGCGTCCCTGGGCTGAGACGATCCCACGCTCCCCACGTCCGCAGGCGACCTGAGCATCTCTGCAGAGCGCCTGAGTGAGAAGCGGTCCCCCAATGACTTTGCGCTCTGGAAGGCCTCCAAGCCCGGGGAGCCGTCCTGGCCCTGCCCCTGGGGCAAGGTGAGTGTGGCTGGGTGGGGGTGGGGATGCATCCCCGCAAGGCCCACCCGCTGTGGGATCATCACCTCCCTTCCTGGGACTGTGTCTTCCCCTCTGTGGCCAGTGGGATGGGACTGGAGCACCTCGGAGCCCTGCATCCCAACCGTCTCTGACCTGAGCTGTTGGGGCGGGTCCGCCCTCTGACGTCGCCCGTGACGACAGTCCTGGTGGCCCAGAGCCACAGGGCAGGGGTGTTGGAGCAGGGGTCCGGCAGTGACACCGCCTCGGCCTTCACGGGGCTCGCCATCCGCTGTGTTCTTTCCACGTGTGGGGCTTGAGCCCCTGCTCCTGCGGAGCTCGGCTTCTGGGGGCCGCGGCCATGGAGGCCAGGCGGGGCGCTCGCTCACCGAGTGTGGGTTCCCAGGGGCGCCCCGGATGGCACATCGAGTGCTCGGCCATGGCGGGCACCCTCCTGGGAGCCTCAATGGACATCCACGGAGGGGGCTTCGACCTCCGCTTCCCCCACCACGACAACGAGCTGGCGCAGTCAGAGGTAGGGGCCGCGGCTGCCGTCTGGGCGGGTGGGCGGGCAGGGGCCTGGGCGGCGAGTGCTCTCCAGCAGAGCCTGGCCTCCCAGTCAGGGGCGTGTGAATCGGATTGTTTGGTCTGATTCCCACACGAGCAGCCTGGCCTTCGCAGCGCAGGCCTGGACCCACCCGTCCTCACCTCCTGCCAGGGCCCTGCCCAGCACAGGGGTCCCCCCCTTCTGTGCCCCCTTGGGCCTCTGGAGGTGCCCCTGACCCCTGCTCCTGCCCTGTGTGCGCAGGCCTACTTTGAGAACGACTGCTGGGTGAGGTACTTCCTGCACACGGGCCACCTGACCATCGCGGGCTGTAAGATGTCCAAGTCGCTCAAGAACTTCATCACCATTAAAGATGCCCTGAAGAAGCACTCAGGTAAGGAGATCCTGGCGTCCCTGTCTGGGCGGGCGCAGCCAGCTGGGGTGCAGCCTCAGGCCTTCCTTTCTGCCCGCAGCACGCCAGCTGCGCCTGGCCTTCCTCATGCACTCGTGGAAGGACACACTGGACTACTCAGCCAACACCATGGAGTCGGCGCTGCAGTACGAGCGGCTCCTCAACGTAGGTCCTGCCCCAGGCCCCCTGGCCCCGAAAGGGCCTCGTTCATCCCAGGCAGAAGGGGACGAGGATGCTGAGCTGGGGGGTGGCTCAGCTGCTTTGCCGGTGTTCCCTGTCTTGCTGTGTGGGCACCTCCCATCCAGGCCCGCCCGCCGGCCACCCCAAGGGGCCCCCAAACCGAGATGGGACTCTGGTCCCACAGAGAAACCTTTCGGTCCCCTTCCTGCCTCCTGCTGTGTGTGGGGGTGGGTGGTGCCCAGAGCAGCTCTTTTCGGAAGTTCTCCTGAATAGGGTTTTCTAACTTCAGGAGTTTTTCTTAAATGTGAAAGACCTCCTCCGAACCCCCGTGGAGGTAGCCGCTCAGTTTGAGAAGTGGGAGGACGAGGAAACGGAGCTGAACAAGAGGTGAGGCGGTCCCATCGTGCCCGCTGACGGGGGGCGGGGGGCAGCTGGCGACTCCGTCCCTGCCGTCTGTGCAGGCGGAGCTGTCTGTCTGACGGCGCCCCGCCTTCCTCTCCGCGCCCAGCTTCTTCAAGAAGAAGGCCGCGGTGCACCAGGCGCTCTGTGACAACATCGACACGCGCACAGTCCTGGGGGAGATGCGGGCTCTGGTGGGCCAGTGCAACCTCTACATGGCGGCCCGCAAGGCCGCCCGGAGGAGGCCCCACCGCGTCCTGCTGGAGAGCGTCGCCCGCTACCTCACTCACATGCTGACGGTGAGCCCGCCGCGCCGGTCCCGCTGGGCCCGTGGGTCCTGGGAGCCGTGCCCCCAGCGCCTCCGCCTGGGCTGCCGTCCCTCTGGTCTGGGGTTTCACGAGCAGAAGTGCTTCCCTGCCAGCGGCCCCGATGCCTCGTTCAGCACGCCCTCCTCCTGCTGACGAGTCCTGGGGGTCCCTGCAGGGGGCTCTGTGGTTCAGTGGCCTTGGCTGGGGTCCAGAGGGGTAGTGGGAGCCAGACCCGTCCTGCCACGGTGCGCGGGCACCTCAGCCTGGGTCTCCGTCTCTGACTGCCCGCCCACCAAGGGCACCGCCTCAGGCACCCCTCAGGCACCGCCGCCCGCCCCTCGCAGACGCGGTCCCTGCCTGCCATCTCAGCCGCACGTCCTGCACACTCGCTTCTTTCCCTAGATCTTCGGGGCCATAGAAGAGGACAGCCCCCTGGGTTTCCCCGTTGGAGGAGCTGGGACCAGCCTCAGTGTGAGTGAAGCCCTCCCGGGCCAGGACTCCCTGCTGGCTTGCCCCCAGGACCGCTCTCCCTCCTGGGTGTCTGAGACCAGGCTCCTGGGAGCCCCAGGCTCAGGCCACTGCGGGGGGACCCTCTTACTGTCCTGTCCGTGCCACCATGCGGGCGCCCCCACGCCTGTGGGCCCCATGTTGGATGGGCTCGCACGTCCATTGGCAGCCCCGCCCTGAGGCGCATGTGCCAGGCTCTGACCTTCACAAATGGGGCGCCGGTCACAGCAACCCCAATGTTCTCTCTGCAGCTGGAGTCCACAGTCATGCCGTACCTGCAGGTGCTGTCGGAGTTCCGGGAAGGAGTGCGCCGGATCGCCCGTGAGCACAGAGGTGAGGTGTGCCTGGCGGGGCTCCATGGCCTGGGGCCTCTGCAGGCCGAGGACTGGAGGGGTCCTGTCCTTGCCCTCAGGGCCCCATGGTGGCTGCACAGCGTCTGCTGGGGCGGCTCCGGGGTCTGCTCTGGCTTCGCCGTCTCCACCCTGCCTGCCCCTTGTGCTCGCCTGAGAGCCTGAGGACGAGGGGGTGCGAACGTGTCCTCTCGGGCGGCGCTGAGCGGTTGTCAGATTCAGAAAGGCGGTCCGCTTCTCCCTCTGCTGGTCTGGATTCACGGCAACCAGCAGGGCTGACCTGAGCCTGCGGTGGGCAGCGAAGCCCAGGCCGTGCAGGTGGGGAGGGGCGAGGCTGCAGCTGCAGGTGGCCGTGGGGCGTGCTCCTTCCCGCCTAGAGCTGGGCTCAGAGCTTGGCACCTGCAGGGGCCGAGAGGTGCCCCAGGGACGTCGCCCGCAGGCCTGCGTCCAGGCACCCGTTCTCCTTGCTGTCCTCCCTGGTGGCCGCATCGCTGTGTTCTTCCAGGAGCCCCGCTGGCCCCTGGCTGTCCTAGCTCTGTGCACAGGCGCCCCCACCCCACCTCGGGCAGGTCCTCCCGCTGCCCCGCACCCAGCCCACTGCTGCCCAGCACCGCCCCCACGGGGCCGCCTCCACTCCTGTCCAGGCCTCACGTGAGGTTCCGCCCCAGACCCGGGGGCCGCTTCTCCAGCCTGGACTCTGCGGGAGGAAGCCTTAGCTTTACTCCTGCCGGCGTGGCGGTGCCAGGGCCGGAACCTTCCATCTCCACCTTCGAGCTTCTCCCCTCCCCGGAGGCCGGCCCCCCCCCTCGTGCTCCTCTTAGGGTTGTGTGAGTTGTTCTCAGACATTTGTTCCATATGCTTAAGAGTCGGTTTATTGAATTCCTCGAAAATATCCAACTGGGGTTTTCCCTTAAAAAAGAATAGTTAATTGAGGTGAAACTCACGTGACATAAAACCAGCCACATTGCGGTGCCCATTCAGGCTCCCAGCGCCTTCCTGTCCTGCGCGCGCTGTCCCCTTCCGGCCCCCAAACGTCTCCACCCTCCAGAGGCACTCCCCTCCCCCAGCCTCCGGCCACCGCCAGCCTGCCTTCTGTCTCGGGGTTGTCCCGTTGTGAGCGTTTTACGTAAACGGATCATACGGCAGAGGACAAGATGGTCGGATGGCATCACTGACCCAGTGAACGTGAGTTTGAGCGAACCCTGGGAGATGGTGAGGGACAGAGAGGGAAGCCTGACGTGCTGCAGTCCATGGGGTCGCAAAGTGGGACGTGTCTTGGTGACTGAACAGCAGAAACCAGCATGTGACCTTTTCTGTTTTACCCATTGTTCCCTGAGAAGTAAAGAGAGATCCAGGGTTGGGAGAGTCCCTGGGATGCTCCCGGCTTTCCCGTCTCTTAAGTTCACTCTGTTCTCCCAGGTTTCTTTTGAGTCTCGGTTCAGTTCAGTTCAGTTCAGTCGCTCAGTCGTGTCCGACTCTTTGCGACCCCATGAATCGCAGCACGTCAGGCCTCCCTGTCCATCACCAACTCCCGGAGTTCACTCAGACTTGCGTCCATCGAGTCAGTGATGCCATCCAGCCATCTCATCCTCGGTCATCCCCTTCTCCTCCTGCCCCCAATCCCTCCCAGCATCAGAGTCTTTTCCAATGAGTCAACTCTTCGCATGAGGTCTCATGCAGAGAGAAAGATGGGGCTTTTTGCCCGCAGGGGCAGGGAGCAGACCCTTTCCAGCCTGGTCTTTGGCTGCTTGTGTCTGCTTCTCAGCAGGACGTTTGCAATGTTCCCCACGCTGTGGCACGTGGCCGTGCCGCCTTCGTTTTTACACCCATGATTGTCCACTGCGCGTGCGTGCATGCTCTGTTTGTCTGTTAGCCCTGGATGGGTGCTTGGGCCGTTTGCACCCTTGGCGCCCGGCGCTGCTGTGAACGTGCGTGTGTGAGCATCAGCGTGGCTCCTGTGCTCACGTGTGTCGGGCGCACACGTAGGAGAGGAGTTACGGGACCGTGCGGCAGTTCCGTGCTTAACGTCTGCGTAGTGAGTGCACTGAAAAGTGCTCAGTTGTGTCTGACCCTGCGACCCCATGGACTGTAGCCCGCCAGGCTCCTCTGTCCATGGGATTCTCCGGGCAACAGTACTGGAGTGGGGTGCCATTCCCTTCTCTAGGGGATCTTCCCGATGCAGGGATCGAACCCGGGTCTCCTGCATTGCAGGCAGATGCTTTACCCTCTGAGCCACCAGGGAAGCCCGTTAGCTTCTTGAGGGCCTGCCAGAGCACTTTCCGTAGCGCCTGCACCGTTACACGTTCCCACCAGCGGTGCACAGGGGTTCCCGCTTGTCCGGGCCGTTGTCAACACCGGTCGTTTTCTGTTCCTTATCGTCACAGCCATCCTAGTGGGTGTGATGGTATCTTGCCGTGGCCGTGACTTGCGTGACGTGGTGACTAGCAGCGAGCGGCTTGGCCGTCTGCACGTCTCCTCTGGAGAGGTGTCTGTCCAGGCCCTTGGCTCATTTTCAGCTGGGCCCTTTGTCTTGCTGCTGAGTGGTCGGAGCTCTGTATTTGTTCTGGACGCTAGAGCCTCTTCGGATCCGTGGCTGAGGAGGCTGGGGAGAAGGCGGCTGTAAAGTAACTGGCAGTTTTGGAAAGAAAGCCTGGAGGGAGGTTTGTGCTCCACGGACCAGAGCAGGTCTCTGTGGACGTGAGGCGCCCCCCTAGAGGGCAGCCCCTGAGGGGCCCCAGGCAGGCGTGGCCCACCCCTGGGCCGCGGCGGTGCTGGTGAAGCTGGCCCGCTTCCTGTTACGGTGCGAGTGGCCGCTGGGTACTTGGTTCAGCCAGTGCTCTGGGGTCTCCTGGGGGGTGGGGGGCGGGCCATTGAGTGAAGGCCCCCCAGGGCAGAATGAGGAGGAACCGGACATAAAGACCATCATCCCCCCAGTCCTGCCTCGGGGCTGGAACGGGTATCGGGGAAGCGGGAGGCTGCCTGCTGCTTGCTCGTGTGGCTGTGGCTGCTCTGAGCCGACAGCAGGGAGCCAGTCCGAGGCTGGTCGTGGCCTCGGGGCTCGGAACCAGCCCCTGGCCCCGGGTGGAGGGACGCGGCTGCCTCTCCCAGGATCCGCCGCGCCCTGGCCACGGGGCTCAATGTTCCTGGGTGCCCGGGGGCCCCTCTGTGCAGCGGAGCCCTGCTCTGCCCGGGCCTGCCATCACGCTGGGCTGTCCCCACGCAGGGTCCTCGGGGCCAGGCTGTGTGCCCGCCGCTCAGCAGGGCCCCGTGCTGTGCCCGGGCTGTGGGGTCCCGGGGGTCTGCTCTGCACCCAGTGGTGCCCGTGGTGCCCGTGTCGGCTTCTCCTGCCTCCACCACCAGTGGAGAGTGCCCAGGCACCACGCCCAAGGGCTGAGCTGTGTCCTCTGCCCACAGTGCCCGAGGTCCTCCAGCTGAGCGACGCCCTGCGGGACGACATTCTGCCCGAGCTGGGGGTGCGGCTGGAAGACCACGAAGGTGGGTCCTCTGGCTGTGATGGGGGGACGGGGGGGGGGCTGCCAGGTGTGGCTGGCTCTCGAGAGGAGAGCTGCTGGGACGGGTCCGAGGGCACCGCGCCTTTTACAGGGTCCGAGTGCCGGATCGTGCCTCTTGGGCATCACGCCAGCCCCTCCTCTGTCTGAAAGACGACATCTGGGGCTCTGCTCCTGCGGCCTGACTGCCTGGCACCCCGATTCTGCAGGGACCTGTCCCTCGGGAGGCAGCCTGTGTTGTGGATCATCAGCGAGTTGACAGCTTGTCTTGACTTGGCTGGGGTTTGGGCTGCACAGAAAATGATCGGGTTTTAAACACTCAGGAGAAAGTCTCATTTTGTGACGCCTGGCTGTTTGGGCCGCCCCCCCACAGCACAGTTAACGTTTGCTATGTGGGAGCAGTAAGGTGGGGCTTCCCTGCTGCCCTCTGGGGCCCCCGAGGGTGGGAGCGGTGGGCACAGGGCTGGGCTCAGGAGTCTCACGGCCGTTTGCCTTTCAGGACTGCCCACCGTGGTCAAGCTGGTGGACAGAGATGCCTTACTGAGAGAGAGAGAGGAAAAGCAAAGGGTGAGTGAGGCCACAGGAGCCGGGGCTGGCTGTCTGCTAGGCGTGATGACCACGGGCGCGTGTGCACCGCACACGGAAGAGTCAGTGTTTACAGTCTTATTAAGTTCCAGTGTTTGTAAATGTCGAACGGAGGACAAACCAGCTAGGCAAATATTTGGCAGTTAGACAGCAACAGTATCAGCTCCTAATGAAGAGCAGAGCGTGAGGGGAGGTCTCTTGCTTCTGGTGACCTGCAGACGGGTGATCCCACCTGCCTGTCACCTGAAGCGTCACCTCAGCCCGGGGGTGAGCGTGTCTCACCTTCATACTCCCCGTCCCCGGGGGTGAGCGCGTCTCACTCTCCGTCCTCCCCGTCCCCGGGGGTGAGCATGTCTCACTCTCCGTCCTCCCACGATCGGACGTGCACACGG
>NW_024070199.1:46951122-47047700 GCF_014754425.2 Oryx dammah
TCCTCCCCGTCCCCGGGGGTGAGCGTGTCTCACTCTCCCTCCTCCCCGTCCCCGGGGGTGAGCGTGTCTCACTCTCCCTCCTCCCCGTCCCCGGGGGTGAGCGTGTCTCACTCTCCCTCCTCCCCGTCCCCGGGGGTGAGCGTGTTGTCACATCTCCCTCCGCCCCAGCCCGTGTCCTTCTCACGCGTCAGACCCCCTAGAGCGCTGGGAGCAGGATTGCTCCGTGAATCAGGACCAACCCCGCTGTCGGGGACTCGGTGTCCTGCAGAGAAACGGGACTGCAGGTGCGCTTCAGCAGCGCTGGGCACAGCTCATGGGCTGGGCCCACGAGGCCGTAGGAGGAGGCCGCTGTCGAGCTGCGTTTGGGGGCCGGGAGGGGCCTCCACAGATGTCCAGGAGAGGAGTGGTGAGGTGGCGGGGTTGCCCATGCCCTGGGGTGCCGCTGTGGACACCAGGAAGGGTGTATGCGGTGAGGGACTCCGCAGACCCACGGTGGGCTCCGGGCCGCCTGTTTCCTGGGCGGCGCTGCCTGGCAGGGCTCACCATGGCGTCCCTGGTCCCACCGCATGGCCGGGAGGGCTTCTGCTCCCTCCTTCATGCTGGCCATGCTGAGGGTGACCTCGCGTGGGGTGCCCACTCCCTGCCCGGTGTCCAGAGCGGGGCCGGGCAGGGGGTAGCTTGTGGGGAGTGGCAGGGGGCAGCAGGGGGCTTGTCCCGTTGCCCTCCCCCTTGAGCGGGGCCGGGGCAGCTAAGGTCACGGGGGTCTGCTGTCCCGCAGGTGGAAGAGGAGAAGAGAAAGAAGAAAGAGGAGGCCGCCAGGAAGAGACAGGAGCAAGAGGTAGTGTCTGCCTGTGGTGGGGGCTCCCAGAAGGAAGGCACTTTGACCCCCCCTCTGCCGTCCGTGTCTCTCATGGCCCAGCTGCCCCCCACCTCCGTCCCAGGCATCCATGTGGTGCCCCAGGGAGGCGGCGGCTGCAGGCTGGTGCCTGCTGCCCTGGCCCTGCCGTGCGCCCCACACCCCTCTGTCCTGCAGAAAACCTCCACTCGCCGCCTTTAACTCCCCTGCCTGGGTGTTGCTTCGGGGGGGCTGGTGTGGGGCCCCCCGGTGGGCTCAGAGCAGTGACCCCACGTGTGTACTCCAGGCAGCGAAGCTGGCCAAGATGAAGATCCCACCCAGTGAGATGTTCTTATCGGAAAGTGACAAATACTCCAAGTTCGATGAAAACGTAAGAGGCACCTTTTTTTTCTTTTCAGGATGTTGTTAGATCATGAAACGGGGACGGCAGTGGTTTTAACTTGGCTGAGGAGCGTCTTGCCCAGGAAGACAGGCTTGTGTGGGCTGTTTAGGTCCAGCCTGTGTGCAGGACTGCCCTCCATCAGCGTGGGGCTGGTTAGGGGTTTGCAGAGCCTGTCCCCACAGGCGGTCCGGAGGGCGTGGCACAGCCGTGCCCCTGGCCAGGGGGTTCCACAGCAGGGCCCTCCCGAGACCCTCGGGCCCCTCGTGCTCTTGTGTGTCTTCACTGTCTGCTTTTCAGCTCACGCTAGCAAGGAGGCCGCCAACCCAGCTGGGCACCATGCTGCTCAGCCCTGGGCAGGAGAGCGGTCCCCAGAGGCCCCAACGCCGCGGATCGGGGTGCTGGGTGCAGAGTGCGGTGTGGGGGTGGGGGTGCCCGGGGTGACCGCCGTGCTCTCGCCCCCCAGGGTCTGCCCACGCATGACACCGAAGGCAAAGAGCTGAGCAAAGGGCAGGCCAAGAAGCTGCGGAAGCTGTTCGAGGCGCAGGAGAAGCTGCACTCGGCGTACCTGCAGCTGGTTCAGAACGGGGGGCCCCCGTGACCCCATGACCCCCGGGCCCCGCCCACGCTCCCGCCTGTGCACAGGAGCCCTCGGCCTGAGTGAAGCGCTCTGTCTGCAGAGGGCCGGGCCGCCTCCTGCTCTGAGTCGTCAGTAATAAAGTTTTCCCAACTGGGGGCTGGGCTCTGTCTGCTGTCAGCCTGCACAATCAGCGCGCGCCAGGCTGGCCGGGCTGCTGGGTTAGCAGGTCATGACTCGGGGGCTCAGACCGCTGAATGGGTTCAACCGAGGACCGTCCCCAGCACCCCCACCTCCCCAGTACTGATGGCTGTCAGCTAATCTCTGCTGTGTGGGTACATTGGGAGGCATTTGAGCAGGAAAAAGATGGGCTCAAATTGGCAGAGCCTGCGGCGCCGCACACAAAGCCTGCCCAGCCAGGCACTTGAATCCTGCTAGCTCAGCTCGCCGCCCTGTCGCCACGGCAATCCTGCGGGTGGGCAAGCGGGCAGCAGGGCCGGCTCAGCACCCCCAGGGTGAGATGGGGGCCGCGTGTTCTCGGGTCCCTGCCCAGGAGCATGTCCTCCCCACCCCCGTTCACGCGTTTTCCCTCCCGGAGGAGGAGGAGAATCCCCACTGAGCTCCAAGGCGTGTCTCCAGCCTTGGTCCAGGCGGAGGCACTGAGGGAGCCAGGTGGGCTCCGCAAGGACCGTGATGGGGTCCTCGGGGCCGGGCCAACGGGCTGCGGGTCGTCGTCCCGTTCTCGTGTAGCAGTCGGTGCAGTGACCCGGCCCGTGGTTACGGGGGTGTTGGCCATGCCCAGGGCTGGGCATGCTCACCCTGCACCCTGCCCACAGGAGCACTGCTGGCAGAGCAGGTGGGAGCACGTGCCCACCCATGCTGGCTGCACTGGGGGGCCCAGCCCCGTGGGGGCACGAGGGTGGGCCCCGCGAGGACGGGCTCTGGGCATCAGTGTTGGCGTGCTGGGGCACTTCACTTGTGTCCGACCGCGACCCCCAGGCTGCGGCCCCCGGCTCCTCTGTCCGTGGGATTCTCCAGGCAAGAATACTGGGGTGGGTTGCCCACACACCACTTCCTGCAGGGGACCTTCCTGACCCAGGGATTGATACGTTCAACAACAAAAAACAGACACCAGTAAGGAAAAAAAGCTGCAAAACAGTGAGACAAGCCCAGGCCAGTTACCCAGTGCTGCCCCGCAAGCCGCCCCAGCTCTCAGTGCTGACGCGACAGTGACCTTATTGTTGAGCCTGGCCCCACCTGGCGGGTCTCGGTCAGGGCCCTCACTGGGTGCGCTCAGGGCAGGGTCTGCACTCTGGAGCCAGGGTGCTGGGTGGGGGCCCCCAGGTCCACGGCCTCAGTGCTCCCCAGAGAGACAGGCACCACGTGCCCTTGGGTGTCTTAATTTCAGAGGTCTCAGGGGCCCCTCCCATCACCCCCCGAGGTGGGGGGCATGGCGAGGGCGGGGCAGAGGGCGGCCTGTTTAGGAAAGCGCCCCTTCACCGGCCGCAGTGGCTCTGTGGGTTGGAGTGAGAACGCGCCCCTCTGCTGCACATCACTGGGGGATGTTCTGAGGCCAGAGCAGAGGAGTCACGTGGGACCCTGACACTGTCGCTGCGCAGAGCGCCGCGCGGCTGTCACCCCCGCGGGGTGCGGGGACAGAGCTCCGCGGGAGAGGTGTCCCGGAGGGAGGAAACAGCAGGCACTCACCCTCAGCTTGTCGACACTGGGCACTTCCCGGCCCTGCAGGCTGAGGGGCTGCCCTGGTGAATGTGAGCACCCAGGCCGGTTCCAGCGGCAGCCCCCTCCTGGAAGGAAACGTCCCGAAAGGAAGGAAGACATGGGGCAGACCAGGAACCGCACAGTGATCGGGGTCTCCGGGACATCAGGCAGAGGGTCCAACATGGTGAGACCCAGTGAGATGACCTCCTCAAGAGCCCGGAGGTGCAGAGCGCACAGCTGGTGGAGCCGGAGTGGGGGCTGCTAGAAAGGGCAGCAAGAGGGGCCTTCACAGTGGCCAGGGGTCTGGATCCCTCACCCCTCGGCTGCGGTGGTGGCTGCAGGAATCCACGCCCGAGGCCACGTGCCCCCAGGACTGGTCTCCAGGCACAGATCTTGGGTGAGACGTAAGTGCCAGGAAATCACGTGGAGGGCACAGGGAGCCTTCTGCTGCAGCTTCCTGGAACCTCTTACTATTTCAAAGTCAAAGCCTCAGCAGCCTCCCCCAGCCCAGTCTGGGAAGACCTGGGCACTGAAAAGAAGGAGCCGTTGAAATCCAGGGTCCACACTTGCCCTCAAGGGCAAAGAAGACCAAGACGTCATACCTGTCACCATGGGAGGGGACATGTGGCCCACAAACTTGCTTTTCCTAAGTGGCAAGATTAAGCATCTCCACCCCCATGGACACTGCGCTTCAGGGCCCCCAGTGGCCCCACTGAAACGGGCAGCGGGCCAGCGGACAGAACAGGGTGGCTGGACAGCCTCTGTCCTGGGCCCTGAGTGCGGCCCTGCCTCAGGCCAGGGCCATCGGTGGGCTCTGAGCTGAAAGTTGGGAGCTGACGGTTCTCACGATGGTGGAGCGTCATCCCACGGGTGGCTTGGAGGTGATGGGGACCAGGGAAGGTGTGCTCTGCCCATCACCCCTCCCCACATCTCTCAGTCTCCGCATCCCCCGAGAGGGACACGTGGGCCTGAGGGGTCTGCCACGGGGGAGTTCCGGGCTAACCTGCACAGAGAGGTCTTTCCACCAGGAACAGAGTCAGCACTGAGTGAAGCTTCCAGACCCGTGCTGCCCAGGCAGACCCTGGCTCGGACGTAGCTGAGGCTGGAGAGCAGGCCACCTCCAGTGCTCGGGGTAAGGCCCCTGCCCCTGGTCAGGGGCCCCTCGTGGAGGAGGCCATCCGCCTCACGTCCTGCTCACAGGCTGCACTGGGGAGCCAGGCACAGGCAGGCGGTGCCCACGGAGGCAGATGGGCTCCTCCAGGAGGCGGGGCCTGAGAAGCGCCAGCACCACCCCCAGCGTGTGGGCCTTGATGGTGCGGAGCAAACCTGCTGCAGAGACGTCCAGGGACATTCACGTGTGGACCGGGCGTGGTGTGACTAAGGGGCTCTCGGTTCTGTTCACACGATCGTGCGGGCTGTGTCCCCGTGTCTTAGTTTAGGACAGCGCGGTGTGAGGTCCCTCACGGAGTCGTCTTCAGCTGAAACGGCGGATGAAGCCATCAAGCACGCACTCATGGTCACATCAGAGCACCGGCGTCTGTCCCTAGGTCATCCTCTCTACCTTCCCGTGTTCGAGACTCTTCACGATCTGGTATTCTTTGTAACATGCCGCCAGGGAACCCTCTCGTCTCTATTTATTTATTTGCTTATTTTTTTGGCTATGGCCGCACAGCACACAGGGTCTTAGTTCCCTGACCAGGGGCTGGACCCACTCCCCGTGCATTGGAAGCATGGAGTCTTCACCACTGGACCTCCAGGGAGGTCCTTCACCCTCTTGTCTTTAGTGGAGAACATGAGCCCTGCCCTGCAGCTGCAAAGGGCGGGGTGGGGAGTGGGGACTGGCCCCAGCCAGGGTGCCTGCAGGGGGTGTGGGGGCCCAGGAGGTTCCCCACCCCACCGCAGCCTGGTCAGCAGAGTCCTTGCTCTCTTGGCCTTTGTACCCTCACAAGCCACGGCAGAACCTTCTGGAACAAGATGGGGTGAAAAACTTTAACTTGGAAAATATCAATTCCCTGGTAAAATTTTGTTTCTTTCATGTGTGTGTATGAAACCTCTTTCCAGCTTTAAGAGCCAGAATTGTCTTCCTGCATGGGTGTGTGCTCATCTGCTTCGGTCGTGTCCGACTCTGCGACCCTATGGACCACAACCCGCAGGCGCCTCTGCCCATAGGATTCTCCAGGCAAGAACACTGGAGTGGGCTGCTATGCCCTCCTCCAGGGGATCTTCCCAACCTAGGAATTGAACCCACGTGTCTTACATCTCTTGCATTGGCAGCTGGGTTCTTTACCACTGGCTGCTACGGCTGCTAAGTCACTTAAGTTGTGTCCGACTCTGGGCGACCCCATAGACGGCAGCCCACCAGGCTCTGCTTCCCCTGGGATTCTCCAGGCAAGAACACTGGAGTGGGTTGCCATTTCCTTCTCCAATGCATGCAAGTGAAAAGTGAAAGTGAAGTCGCTCAGTCGTGTCCGACCCTCAGCGACCCCATGGACTGCAGCCCACCAGGCTCCTCTGCCCATGGGATTTTCTAGGCAAGAGTACTTACCACTGGCACCACCTGGGAAACCCAGAGTCTTCCTGCTTCTCTCTAAAGAGAAATCTTTCACGTTTTCATTATTAAAAAAAATATTACAGATTCACAATTTAAAAAATCAAATCATGGGACTTCCATGGTGGTTCAATGGTTAAGATATCTGCCTTAATGCCGGGGATGTGGGTTCGATCCCTGGTTGGGGAACCAAGAGCCCACGTGCTACAGGGCGGTTGAGACCAGGACAAAACTGAGGCTGCGAGCCGCGACCGGGGAGTCCCCGCGCCGCGACTGAGACCCGACACGGCCAGATACGTTTTTCAAAAAATCAAGTCATGCAGCAAACTACCAGAATAAACTTGCGACCGAGTGTCTCCTTGAGGCCGTCTCTGAGCTCCTGGCTCCTTCCCTCTAAGGATGTGTGTTTACAGACACACCCCATGTCGGGTACCTCTCTCTCTGCACAGAATAAACAGGATGTTTTCTGATGTCAGTATACTGCGATTTTCCGCTTCCTCTGTGTGTCAACGTGTCTGTGTCACGAGAGCATCATGACCTGGGTGCCACCACCCTGGGGAAGCACGCGGGTGCTTCTGGGACTCAGGCTCCCCCTCTTCTACCAGCCCTGGGGGCTGTTTACTGAGCAGTGGCCCCCCTAGAAGCGAGGGCCAGGGTCTCCTCCAGGGCCAGTTTGCTTAATTTAAATCCATCTGTGGCTGTAATGTGGGGAGCGGGGCAGAAAATACAGTCAGAGTGCAGGCAGGTGAGGATGGCTGCCTGATCTCATGAGAGACGTGAAGAGACCGGGTGCAGTTTCCAAAGAGCCGCTGCGGCGAGGTCAGCTGCAGGGGGTTCTAGTTCCCGCTTCCGCTGGGGAGTCCAAGACCCAGTACCTGAGATCTGAGATGTCAGACCCAGGTAGGGGGCTTGGGATGGCAAGGCTGGCATCACTCTGAGCCTGACATCTGCCCATCACACCCACGGGCAGGCGGGGACACAGCATGCACAGCCTGGCCCGGCGAGCACCCTGGGGGCACTGGCCCGGGCTCACCTCCCAGTGGGACTCTCAGGCGCTATCTTTAGGGCCATGAGCCACCCTGAGCTATTTGCAGGTCCTGGAATGCGGCTGGGGTCATCAGAACAGACACTTGAGCAAAATGTTTTTATATATTAATACATTGCCTGCATTGAACTGTATTCCCTAGCATCACAGAATGTTAGCACTAAACGGTTATCTGAAAGATCACTCACCTCCTTTAGTAGATGAGGAAACTACTGTCCAAGAAGGTGAAAGTCTTTCTCAAGATCATAAATCCAGGACAGGGTCTCTCTGGATGGTTCATGATTTACAAGGAACAGTGGTCCCAACGTCAGCAGGTAGGACGAGAGTTTGGGGCCTCCCTGGAGGCTCAGAAGGTGAAGAATCTGCCTACAGTGCAGGAGACCTGGGTTTCATCCCTGGGTCGGGAAGGTCCCCTGGAGAAGGGAATGGCCACCCACTCTAGTATTCTTGCCTGGAGAATCCTATGGACAGAGGAGCCTCTCGGGCTACAGTCCACAGGGTCACACAGAGTCAGACAAAACTGAGCGACTTAACCCTTCCAGTACAGAAGTTACACTGGGCAAGACTAAATCACTCCTAACATGCAATATAGACACACAGCATCCCTGCATGAGTCCAACAACATTTTCATCTAATAAGGAAACACTGCTTTTTCTTCCATTGAATCCTAGATAAAGCTGTTGGCTTGTTAAGGGGCTAAATTGCATGGGGGAATGGGGAGACAGCATAAGAAATACCTTTGACTGAAGGGACTTATACACACACACACCCCTGGGTTGTGGGGAAGTAGCACTGTTACGATCTTTGGATATAAAAAGTGATTTGGATAGCCCGCCTTTCTTTTACACTTGTCTCCTAGTTGTGTGCTTTTTTAAAGATTTTTTTAATGTGGCCAATTTTTTTTTAAATACTGAGTTTTTATAACACTGCTTCTGTTTCATGTTTGGGCTTTTTGGCTGTGAGGCAGGTGGGAGCTCAGCTCCCTGACCAGGGACTGAACCTGCCCCCTCTGTGGTGGAAGACCAAATTGTAACCACTGGACCACTGCGGAGGTCTGTGATTTCCACTTTAATGTATTAATATCACATACAAGTTGCACAGTCCTTATTGAAGTGATGTCGCTCAGTCGTGTCCGACTCTTTGTGACCCCATGGACTGTAGCCTACCAGGCTCCTCTGTCCATGGGATTTTCCAGGCAATAGTCCTGGAGTGGATTGCCATTTCCTTCTCCAATGATTTCTCTTATCGTCCCTGCTGTAGCTGATTCTGCTGATCATGTTATCAGTAAGTCTTCACGTTAACCAAAAGCAGCCACAGCAAATCCAGGATCAGCAGAAACGCCACAGCCTAGGCTGTATGTCTCGGGACTGTGCAAGAGTAATCACAAAGAAGGAGCTACTCATCAGGCCTAAATGTAGACAGTCATTTACACTTAACTGCATTCTGAGAGTATTGTATTTGTTCCAAGGTAGCTCAAAAAGCTTTAAAAGTGCCCTTGAGGAAGTGGGGAAAACAATCTCATTGTAACAAGAATATACACAGGGCTTCTCTGGTGGTGCAATGGATGAGTCCACCGGCCAGTGCAGGGGA
This sequence comes from Oryx dammah, assembly GCF_014754425.2. Lineage (NCBI taxonomy): Eukaryota > Metazoa > Chordata > Mammalia > Artiodactyla > Bovidae > Oryx > Oryx dammah. The sequence goes on from NW_024070199.1 coordinate 46,959,837, forward strand.
CACGGTTCGAGCTACTGAGGGAGTGTGCCACACCTGCTGAGCCGGAGCCCTAGGGCCCACGAGCTGCAGCTGCTGAGCCTGCCGTAGAGCCTGTGCTCCAGGAGAGGAGCCATCGCAGTGACAAAGCTTCACCCTGCAATGAAGAGTAGCCGCTGCTCAGTGCAGCTAGAGCAAGCCCGCACACAGCAACAGAACCCCAGCACTGCCAAAAATAAGTAACATTTAAAAAACTATGTTAAAACAAGAATATATATACAGATGTGAAACAGGGAGATGGGGATCTGGAAAACTGTGACGGTGCTCAGCTCTGGTAGCTGAAAACACAGACACTATCTGCAAGAATAAGGGCAGGAAAAGTCAGCACGGAGAACCCTGGAAATTCAGTCATGATTTACTTTCCAAACTGGAATAGACTCAACTCCTAGCAGTTTAGCTTAAGTAACGTGGCCTCGAGAAAGCCACTTCACCCCCTTCTATGGATTTATCTGTTACCTCCTACAGACGCTATGCCATCTTAATACATCTCTTTACTTCAGCAGTGACGACAGCAAGTTAGGTGTCCATCCTAGCACCTAAAACTTTGGACTAAAGAGTCCTAAGTAAAAACAGTCATAAAAAAAAAAAAAGTTTCATGTAAAGTTACCCAGGGACCCTAATGCAGAAGTAGTATTTGAATTCTTTAGACACAAATGCAGCAAAATGTGTCAGTAACTAAGTTGCAGCCTTTGTAATTCTTTCAATTTTTTGTTTTTATATTTCAAAACAAAGTCCTTTGTTTAGCTTGTGAGCATAGTAATTAGATAATGTTTCAGATATCATTTCTGGAGCACAGGACTAAATAACAACTATTATAAAGGACTGATGTGAGGGGAATGTTTTCTTAACACATGGCTTCCCAGGTGGCTCAGTGGTAAAGAATCCACCTGTCAATGCACGAGACAAGAGACAGAGGTTCCATCCTTGGGTCGGGAAGATCCCCTGGGGGAGGAAATGGCAACCTGCTCCAGTATTCTTGCCCGAGGAATTTCATGGACAGAGCAGCCTGGTGGGCCACAATCCTCGGGGTCACAAAGAGTCGGACACCACTAAGCACGTGTGCACGAACTGTATCTCTGAACCTGAGTAGGGATACTTTGAACTGTTTGGTCATATGTTAAATAAAGTATTACTTGTTTTTAAAAAGATTCCTGATATTACTCGATTCTTTCTCATGAGCCCTAAATATAATTCTGACTATTTCTCAAAACGATCTTCACCATCTTTTAGTGGAAAATGTCACTTCATCAACCCGTTAGCAATTAAACTCCTGCTTTGGCTTGATTTTTTAAAGAGGATCTATGGAGACAGAGAAGGCCCTGAGATGCAGCCACAGCCCAGAGCCCCCAGAAACTGAAAGAGGCAGGAAGGATCCTCCCTGAGAGTCCCCTGGAGGTAACTGAGCCCTGTGACACCTTGATTTCTGCCTTCCAGCCTCCAGAACTGTGAGAGAACACAAGGCTGCTGTGTTTTCTAAGCCCCACAGTTTGTGTCCCTTTGTTGTGCCATAGGAAGTTGGGACAGCATTCTCAGTCCTGCTACCGACACAAAGGCTTTGGATAAGGTCGTCCACCTTGCCACCAATTCACTTAGGTGACCTGGAGAAGGACAGGCTGCCTCACTGCAGCCAGTGGAGCAAGGACCAGGTCCAGTGGTCAGCCCACAGCCTGCCCGACTAGTGCTGGTGTGGTGGGAGGGGGCTCCACCAGCTCCTTGCCACCTGCACTGACCCCCAAACATCTGGGTAGGGCCAGACCCAGGGGCCTCGTGAATACGAGGCTTTATTAAACCAGAGGAGGAAGACCCCCACACCTGAAAATTCTGGGGTTCCTTTCTGTTGCAATTTACGGCTCCTCCCCCAGCTCTGCCCCATCCTTAGCAGAAGCAAAGCAAGGTCACTGCAGAAAAGTCAGAAAAGCCAAGTAAGGCTTGGGATCCCATACCTGCTCCCAATACAGATGCAGGTCCCCGTGTTGGGGGTCACACCTGGGCACCCCCTGGCCACCCTGTGGTTAGTGACCGTACGTCCTTAATAGTCCCTCCAACTTTCGCCCCATGAAACTTGCTAGAACAGGTTAGGACCTGTTTCAGGAGCAGGCTCATTCAAAGACAGCAAAGTTTCGCAAGAAAGGGACAAAAACGACCCCTCAAATGAAGAGAGCGCCCAGAAACACACTCAGAAGCCTGGGCCTGTAGCATATGGGTTTCCACCGAACTGTCATTTCATCTCACTCAAGAGCTTTTTAAGTTTTCCAGGAACTGTGTTGTGGGGAGGCCAGGGTCGGTACCCCAACCCCAGAGGCTCAGCCCTTCCTCTGGTCGGGGAGGTCAGCCAGGCCAGAACCAGTCTGAGACGCTGGGCACACGGGCCTGAGCCCTGCCATGGGAGAGCCCGTGAGTGTGCGGGGTAGGGTCGGGAAGGAAGAGGGGACTCCATGAGCCAAGCCCTGCAGGCAGAACGAGCCTGGGGACCCGAGAGGGTAGACCTGGGCCAGGGGATCGCGGAGGTCGGCGGGGTCAGCGCGCGTTCCTGGGAGTGGAGCTCAATCCGGGGTACCAGGGGGCACGGGAGGAATCCGAGACATTGCCCAGGCCCCCGGGAGGGCAGGGGGGGAGAGGGGTGCGCCCGAATCGGGGGTAGGGGGCTGCACAGGCCGGGGGTTGGGCGATTGGGGTGGGAAAGGACTGCGTGCACAGGCAGAGGGAGGGAGGGAGGGAGGGAGAGAGGGAGGGAAGTGGGTAGGTAGGTAGGTAGGTAGGTAGGTGGGTGGGTGAGTGAATGGGTCCCCCGGTGGGCGAGGGGGCGAAAGGGGTGGCACCCCGGTTGCATAGACGGGTGCGCAGCAGCAAGCGTCCTCCACGTGGGCCCCACGCGCCCCCGCCTCTTAAAGCGAAACGAGCACGGACGCGCGCCCTGGTGACGTCACATGCCCTTATTTGCATGAGCGCGAGGGTCTCGGTGCCGCGTGCCCGGGACGGCCTCTGATTGGTCGGTCCCGCCGGCGCCGAAGCGTAGCGGACTTGCGCCATGCTGGTCCAATAGCAGCCCGCTTTGCTCGTGGAGGGCGGTGACAGCGGACTCGGCCAATGGGCGGTGGCGTTGTTGGCGGCCACGGCGGCGCAGTCCCGGAGTGAGCGAAGCCCAGACGGCTGCCGCTACTGCCGCAGGAGGCGTGAGGTGCGGCGGCGAGGGCTCGGCCGGGTAACGCTTTTGTGGGGGCCGGCGGGGCCGGGGCCGGGCTGGCGGCGGCCGCGCAGGGGGCCATCTCGCGGCGCCAGGGGCGGGGCCGGACCCGGAGTGGGGAGCGGGCGGGCGGGAGTGGAGCCCGCGGGGAGGCGGGCGGGGCCCGGCGGGCGGCCGGGAGGCGGCGGCAGGTGTCCGCGCGGCCGGAGGGTCAGGAGCGCTTTGTTCCCGCGCGGCCCCCGCCAGCCCTCCCGCCGGCCCTGCAACGTCCCGGGGGAGGTTGAGGCCGTGGGCCGGGCCGCGAGCGCGCGGGGCAGCGCGGAGCCTCCCGGGGCCTTTGTTTTCGGCCCCGGAGCCCTTTCCCGGGGCGGAGTGACCGCGATTCGCGGCCGCCGCGGGCTCCGGGCCCGGGTTTGCTGGCGCGGCGGCACTTTGAGCGGCCCTTGCCGTCGTCGGGGCCGGGCGGCGCAGCGAGCCGGACGGGCCGGCGCGGCCGCGTCATTCTGCAGGCGGGGAAGCGCGGCCGGCCGGCGAACCCAGCGCTGCCGGAGACGGTGACGGCAGTCACAGCGGTGTGTCTGTTGGTACCTGACGGCCTGGCCGCGTTCCCCTCCCTCCCCAGTCGTCTGTTTGCCGAATGTTTTCTGTGCGTCCCACCAGAGGGTCGCCCGGTCGCGATCAGACTTCCCCATCGTCCGCAGTGACTCCGGTCTGGGTTCAGCATGAAGCCTTTTGGGCCCCGAGGAAGGCTGGGGTCGGGTTCCTGGCCAGGCGTGCCCATACCCTCCCTTGTCTGCGGGCCTGTGGTTCATGCGCCCCTCCCCCCACCTTACCTGTCCTGGTGGTTCAGTGGTGAAGAACCCACCTGTCCGTGCAGCAGGCCCCGGTTCGATCCCTGGTCCGGAAGATCCCATGGAGAAGGAAACGAAAACCTCCCTCCAGTATTCTCATCTGGGAAATCCCACGGTCAGGGGGCCTGGTGGGCCACAGTCCACAGGACCGCAAAGAGTCGGGCACGACTGAGCCACTGAACAACAGCAATGCTGTGAAGTATAAGAATAGGCACCCGAAAGTTCTCAGAATGAGTCGTTGAACTTAAAAGTTGTCTTTTTTAAAATTACTCTTTTTTTTTTTTTTTAATAACTGTTCCTCTTAAGTGATTAATAGTTGTCCTACACACCAGGACCTCTGATAGTCTCTTGGCTTGCGTTGACTCATTTCAGGAGTCTAATGACTTTTGAGATAAGCACTGTTGCTTTCCCCTGTAACCTCAGGAAGCTTGAGGCCCTGAGAGGGTTAAGTAAAGTGGTGTTTGCAGGGTGACAGAACTTGGGTTAAAATGCAAGCAGTTTTGTTTTTAAATTTTTAAAACTTATTTATTTAGGCCTACGGAGTCTTCATTGCTGCAGGAGGGCTTTCTCTAGATCGGGGGCGGGGTACTCTGTAGCTGTGCACGGGCTTCTCATTGCAGTGGCTGCTTTTGGTGTGGAGCTGGGGCTCTAGGACATGCGGGCTTTGGTAGTTGCGCTTCCCAGCCTGTGCTCAGTAGCTGTGGCACACGGGCTTAGTTGCTTCACGACTGGGGGGATCTTCCCAGACCAGGAATTGAACCCTGTCTCCTGCATTGGCAGGTGAATTCTTTACCAGTGAGCCACCTGGGAACCTTGCCTAACTTAGCCTCTCTGTAGAGAGGATGAAACGTTTTAATAAGAAGCTGTTTTTATTATTGCAGTGAGCCTAACTGCGGAGAAGGCAATGGCAACCCACTCCAGTACTCTTGCCTGGAAAATCCCATGGATGCGGGAGCCTGGTGGGCTGCTGTCTATGGGGTCACACAGAGTCGGACACGACTGAAGTGACTTAGCAGCAGCAGAGCCTAACTGAAGTCTATGTTTTGAGGATTTGAGCTGGTTGATTATTTCCAGCTCTAGATTCTGTGATTCCACAGAATGTTAAGTGCTCTCCATAGTAGAGTCTGGAAATGATTACAGACAGCGATTAATGATAGCTAGTGGAATAAATAATATGCTAACATAAAAAAGACTTTCCTAGAAAGAAAGGTGGTGTTATGAGTAGGAATATATTTAAAAGATTGAGTGCTAAAGTGGAGGAAGGTGGCTTAAACATTAGCGTTATCTATTAGTGGTTAACTTGTTAAGATAGAGTTGACAGGAGAAGGAAATGCTAGAAAATGAATTTTCTCAATTTATTAGCTGCTTTTTTTTTAAAACTTGTTTTGTGACAGGGAAATTTTTTTCTTTCATCTTTCGAAGGTAAAGTATCCTATTTGTTCTGAGATTTGGAAGGACTGATTGAAGACTTGGTCAATAAAAATACCATCGCAAGACTTAAATTTCCTATAGAGCTAAGTGGCAAAGGGAGACCGTTTTACAGATAAAATAACCTGTGGCTGCTTCAAGTTTATTTAGGAAAGCTCTCACTGGCAGTTCGCGGTCTCCTGGAATGATGAGAGAGTAATTATTCTCAAAATAGTTATTTATAATTATATAAAATAATTTCAACACTATAGTGCTGTCTTAAACACCAGTTACTACTTTGTAGTCTTTTTTTTTTTGACCCATGTTACTAATTCAGAATGTCCACTGTTATATGTGCCTCTGTATTTCAAATTAACATCTAAATACTTTTGTGACCTTTGCATTATTTTTGAAAATACTGTATAGAATGGTGATTGGAGAAATTGAATTGTTCACAATAGTTGATTTTATCACTTTTGGTTTGATAGCTTTAGTAAACTGAATTCTGGAAAGGATACTTATGTTTTAGGATTGTTGCCCTCTGAAAGTGTACAGATGCTGTAGTTTTGTGAATTGACCATTAAGATTGTCAGACCCTTCTGTGATATTTTCTGTTGAGAAATTTTAATCTGAGACCATGAGACCATGATTTTATAGACATTGAGGGCTTAGAGATGGTATGTGTTCATCAGTGCATTACAGCCTGTGAATTCTTGCTTGAATCCTTAAACTATTTCCATTAACCTGTCAGGATTTTTACCAGCTTCTTAATATTGAAAGCATTATTAATTCCGTGTCTGCAGCTTCTGGCCAATTAGGGTTGCAGTTGAAATCCTTGCTTTTTTTTTGAGCAAGTAGTCAGTCTTCTAGTGTCAGGAGGTGACCTCAAGTGTAAATCCATACATGGGCTGATCGAGTTCACAGTTCCTTACATTCAGTTACTTTTCTTTCTTTTTGTTCATTGTCCACAGTTTTAAAATGGTTTAAGATTGTTTTGATTGTGTTGTACTTTTTGAAAGTTTTGCCAGAGAACCAAGGGTGGGTTTTTTGTTTTTGTTTTTTTTTAATATGGATAGTGTCTGTGGCCAGTGGGTGGTTTAAATTCCCACAGCCCTAAAGGGCCATCAGCTATACGAAACAGGGAAGAACTGGTGCTCTGAGTGATGGCATGGTTGAATAATAAGGCAGTGTTGAGGAGCTTGTTGGGAGATTTGTCTGGGACTGCTGTTTGGGGAGTGCTTACTTTTTTGTTTTTTTAAAGGAAGAGGTATTTAGGTGGACAATGTATTAGGTTGGTGCAAAAGTCATTACGGTTCAATATTAGGTTGGTGCAAAAGTAATTGTGGTTTTCATTGTTAACGTTGACGTTTGATACTGGTTTTTACATTCTAAAATAAATGTGGTAATGTTATACATCATTTTAACGTGCATTTCTTGCTTTATGTTTTTTGCTGATGACTTATTACTTCCGGTTTATTTTATATTTAGACTGTGGAAATATTAGATAAAAAGCAAATTTGAGAGTTTTTTAAAATTTGACTTCAAATGGGCTGTGAAGCAGCAGAGAGAACGTGCAGCGTCCACAACGCATCGACGACTAGGAAGCGCTGGCCAGCGCAGCGCACTGGTGGCTTGAGAGGCTTTGCAGAGGACACCAGAGCCGTGAAGGTGAGGAGCGCGGGGGCCGGCCAGGGAAAGCTGACGACTACACTTGAGAGCATCTCCGAAGCTGTCCCTCTTGCAACTACACGGGAAGTCGCTGAAGAACCCAGTGTTGAGCATGCTGTAGTCATTGGGCATTTGAAGCAATCTGGTGAAAGAGCTCGTTAAGTGGGGGCCTCATGAGCTGCTTGCAAATCAGAAAAACCGCAATTTTGATGGGTTGTCTTCTCTTAGAATGTAACAACAACAAACATTTCGTGATCAGATTGCGATGTGAGATGAAAAGTGGATTTTATACAACTGCTGGCGATGACCAGCTCAGTTGGTGAACCGAGAGGAAGCTCCAAAGCACTTGCCAAAGCCGAACTTGTACCAAAAGAAGGTCGTGGTCACTGGCGGCCTGCTAATCTACGACAGCTTTCTGAATCCCGACGAAACCATTACATCTGAGAAGTACGCTCAGCAAACTGATGAGATGCACCAAAAACCGCAGTGCCTACAGACGGGCGGCACTGGTCAACAGAACGAGCCCAGTTCTTTTCCCCGATAACTTCTGACTTCACGTTAGCCGACACTTCAGAAGTTGAGAGAATTGGGCTACAAGGTTTTGCCTCATCTGCCAGATTCACCTGACCTCTCACCCACTGACTACCACCTCTTCAAACATCCGGACAACTTTTTGCAGGGAAAGCGCTTCCACAACCAGCAGGAGGCATAAAATGCTTTCCAAGAGTTGATTAGATCCTGAACACAGATTTTTTCACTCTGGAGAAATAAACCAACTTATTTCTCGTTGGCAAAAATGAGTTGGTTATAATAGTTCCTGTTTTGATTAATAAAGATATGTTTCAGTTATAATGATTTAAAATTCAGGATCCAAAACATCAATTACTTCTGTATCAACCTAATAAAAGGCTGATATTACTTACCTAGCCTGCTCTACCAGTGGAGTGATTTCAGAAGTAGAAAGCAGCTGGTGCAGGGTTACTACAGGGAATCACTCTCCTTCAGCGTTGCTTGATTTGCACACCGTCTCCTGGTTCAGTGAACACTTGCCTTCCTAAACCGCACTTGTGAGATTTTTTTTTTCTTGAGTACTGCGCTTACTAACGGGCAGTGACACGTTTTGTGTTGGACTGTTAGTGGGATTTTCAAAAGGTAGTTTATGATGCCATGTATTTGTTTTTGTTTGACAGCCTTGGGTTTTCTTCCCTGTCCTCTTCAGAGAAAGCAGGGCTGCTTTATGTTGTTCGCCATTGAATTTTAAATCTCATGAGTGTTTACTAATAGGAGAGGCAGTGTATTTCTATAGGGACAAAACTACAAAAGATTGCTTCATGAACTCTACCTTTTGATCTTGGCAATTCACTGTGTAGCCTTAATTTTCCTCTTAAAAATATATTTTGTCAGCTGTTACGAAAGGTGCTTCCATTCTGGATCTGTGGGGCCTTTTTTTTTTTTAATGAACAGTAAAGAATCTGCCTGCCATGCAGGAGACCAGGGTTTGATCCCTGGATTGGGAAGTTCCTCTGGAGAAGGGGATGGCAGTACAGTCCAGTATTCTTTGCACGGGCAGAGAATTCTGGTGGGCCACAGTCTGTGGGGTCACAGAGTCGGACACAACTGAGTGACTAACAGACACACACACTCACGCACGCACGCACGCACACACACACACTGCATTTTATTCTTATCCCCACAACCCTGTTCAAAAACAAGCCAAGATAATTTCTGTGTAATAGTTGTGTGGAGTGGTAGAAAGAGCAACTGTACAATCTAAATATGTGCGCAGGTTTTAAGAATGAAGCTGGGGATGTTCTAATTTAAAACATTAGTACTTCTTTATCCAGCTTCCCAGGTGGCTCAGTGGTAAAGAATCTGCCTGCCAATGCAAGAGATGCAGGTTTGATCCCTGGGTCAGGAAGATGCCCTGGAGAAGGAAATGGCAGCACAGCCCACCCCAGTATTTCGCTTGGGAAGTCTCATGGACAGAGGAGCCTGGCAGGCCACAGTCCATGGCGTCGCAGAAGAGTTGGACCCCGACTTAGGCAGCAAACAGCAACGACAGCAAGCACTGTTTACCCAGTTACCGCCAGGTAGCTTTCCATGGTTTTCATGTTTGTTCTTCCATGAATGCCATCTCTGCCAGGTATTTTTAGGGTTCTAGATCCTGGGGTATTTTATTGCACTGAATAAAACAGATGAAAGACCTTGCCCTCATGTATTTCCACGGTGGGAGACAGTTAATTTAGATAGGGGTCGGTGCGTTTGAAAACAGGAGTAGAAAGAAGGAATAGGGACTTGGGTGTTTGAAATAGAGGAGACAGTGTTACTGACAGGCTGACAAGGCCTTGGGTTAAGAAAACTTTGAAGTGTTTGACTCATTCAGTCACACACAAAGAATTGCAGAGAAGAAAGAGTGGAGGAGGAACGTGGAGCTACAGCAATGAAGAACCACCGTGCCTCCAGTAAAAATAGACTGTTTTGGTTAAGGAAAGGAAACTTTTTTACTTTCTTTGTGAAAACAGGGCTTGGTCTGGAGCAAGCTTCTGAAGAGACAGTCTGCCCTTGTCTCGTGGGCAGAGCTCACTCCTGTGTGTCTTCAGAACCTGCCCGGGGGAGGCTTCGCGTGGGGAGGGTTGCTGCTCTCGTGCTGTGCGCAGGCAGCTCGTGGCAGACTGTCCCTCGGCAGCGGGGAGTGGTTGAATACAGTGCCTTGCCTGGTCCTGGCTTCTGCCTAGTTCTGTGCTGGCCCCAGGGATGGCTGCGTTCAGCAGGTCGCTAGACCTCAGCCTTCGTGGAACTTAGGCTTCAGTGGGAAGGCAGACATGGGTCATCTGTCAGTCGCTGAGTCGTGTCCGGCTCTTCGCAACCCCATAGACTGCAGCTCGCCAGGCCCCCCTGTCCTTCACTGTCTCTGGAGCTTGCTCAAGTTCATGTTCTTTGAGTCGGCGACACCATCCAGCCGTCTCATCCTCTGACACCCTCTTCTCCTGCCCTCAGTCTTTCCCAGCGTCAGGGTCTTTTCCAGTGAGTCGGCTCTTTGCATCAGGTGACCAGAGCACTGGAGCTTCAGCTACACTGAATCATTTATCCGTTCTTTTTCTAAAAAACATGCAAATAAAAAGCTTCAAACATATACAGAAGTTATGGTTCCCACACACATAACTAACACTTGGTGACATAAATTAGACATAAATTAACTACTTGCCAATTTTAGTTCATCTGTAAACATGTAATACATATGGTTTTTTAAATAATTTTTTGATCATGAGAAAAGAAAAAGTGCATGTAAGATTGTCAGTCATTACACATGTTTGAAATCAGTTTGAACATAATTTTAAGACTGCTTGTATGAGTTTTGGACATGGACAACTTGTTTTTTTAACTGCTAAGAGATTACAAGTATATTGAAGAGTGTGTTGATTTACAAAGACATTTTCTGTTGTCTCATTTACACTGTTATTCACCTATTTACATTAGTGATCTGACTCGACTCTAGGTGTGTTTTCCCTTGGCATGGTGAATCCAGCACAGTTACCTCCCTGCACTAAGGAGGGCAGCGACAGAGACTCCTGATCAGGCTCCGTGCAGGGGCCAGGGTTTGCGGGTGGAGGCGTGGAATGTCCTGGGGGCAGCATCCTGATGCCTTCTGGGAATAGAATGGCTTCTCTGCCCTGGGCCGGAATGTGGCCTGGTAAGCCTGGAGGACTGATCGGGCTCCACCTCAGGTGGGTAGAGCGGGGTCACCAGCCCTCAGACTTTTCTGTGAACCAAGTGCTTGTGCTGTGGGGTTCATTTGACGGCCACCCTAGTTTAATAAGAATTATAGACTGTTGAAATTCTAAAGTCTTACAGAAATATATTGATTACATTTAAGTTCATTTTAATCATTCAGTTATGGGAAGATATTGAGGACCTTTGAGTTAAGATAGGTCATACATGTGTAAACGGGTTTGGTTATGTGAGGGCCGGCCACATTCCCCAGTTCACACCTTGCCTCTTGAGAGTGGCCCAGTCTGAAATTACGGAATTACTCTTTAACTATGGGCTAAATGTTTTCAGTTAAAAATTAAGAATATAAAGTTATATTGGATAATTTACAACCAAAATATTTTCCCCTATGAAAACTTTGGGGTAAAAAAATGTTTAATCCATAAATAGAATTGTGAGGTGTCTTATATAAATAGTAAAACATTCATTTGTGTAATCATGGAAATTTGCATGCCAGTCCAGATTTAGAGTTAGAGGCTCAGGGTTTTTGTTTGACCCTGGAAGGGAAACTGAACTGCTGTGTTCTTTTGAAATTTTAGACTATTCTATTGCCTGGTATTCCTTTCATATTTCAACTTAATTGCTTTTTAAAAGTAATAGATCCTTTTGATGAGGTTTGGAGCTGTGTTTTCATAAAATTAATATTAAACTCAGTATGCTAACATTTAAAACAAATGGATGGTTATATTTCTTAAACCTGCAAATTTGATAATTCCTTATAACTTTCTATTTTAAGAAAGTTTTGTTAAAATAGTGGTGATGAAGCTTGACTATCTGAACTCCCGCTTGTTTGTAACACGTCACCACGCTAGGTGATTGTTTCTTAGATAAGGGTAGTCATGTTTACGGTAACCCGGTTTGTAGGTTTCATGGCAAGAGCTAAATAGGATCTAACAGCATATTGTAACAGTAGAGGGAGGCCTGGAGTAGATCATGTACTGGGTCCTTCTGTGTTTCATCCCACCTTCAAGGCCGCCTCTCAGGTAGGCCCTGATTATGGATGTTGAAACCGAGGTTCAGTTCAGTTCAGTCGCTCAGTCGTGTCTGACTCTTTGCGACCCCGTGAATCACAGCACACCAGGCCTCCCTGTCCATCACCATCTCCCGGAGTTCACTCAGACTCACGTCCATCGAGTCCGTGATGCCATCCGGCCATCTTATCCTCGGTCGTCCCCTTCTTCTGCCCCCAGTCCCTCCCAGCATCAAAGTCTTTTCCAGTGAGTCAACTCTTCGCATGAGGTGGCCAAAGTACTGGAGTTTCAGCTTTAGCATCATTCCTTCCAAAGAAATCCCAGTGATCTCTTTCAGAATGGACTGGTTGGATCTCCTTGCAGTCCAAGGGACTCTCAAGAGTCTTCTCTAACACCACAGTTGAAAGGCATCAGTTCTTCGACGCTCAGCCTTCACAGTCCAACTCTCACATCCATACATGACCACAGGAAAAACCATAGCCTTGACTAGACGGACCTTTGTTGGCAAAGTAATGTCTCTGCTTTTGAATATGCTATCTAGGTGGGTCATAACTTTTCTTCCAAGGAGTAAGCGTCTTTTAATTTCATGGCTGCAGTCACCATCTGCAGTGGTTTTGGAGCCCCCCAAAATAAAGTCTGACACTGTGTCCTCTGTTTCCCCATCTATTTCCCATGAAGTGATGGGACCAGATGCCATGATCTTTGTTTTCTGAATGTTGAGCTTTACACAGTAGGAAATGATAGGAATGGTTTTCAAACTCAGATCAAAACCAGATACTGTGTGTGTGCTTTGTATTCAGTGTTGAGTTCTGGGTTTGTGTTGTTTTGACCTCGAAGTATTTCTCATTTTTTTTAACTCATTATCTTGTTTGTTCTTCTTTCCTTGATTCAGCGCCTTCTGGAGGCATGGGGAATGTTCTGTTGTGTTTAATTCTAAGTGCTTGGTCGTCACGTCACCCAGAAAAGGGTCTCTGTATCAGTGTGGTGTCGCGTTGGAGTGGTGGCCTTGAGACTACCGCGTGGCGAGCAGGAGGGGGCGTGGCGAGCAGGAGGGGGCGTGGCTGCAGGACGCGGGGAGTGTTTCACACTCCGTTTGTTGGGGGAGGTGTCTTGGGTTGCTGGTGCACTGCTGGCCCCGACTATGACTGAGCGGTGGCTTGTCACCTGTCCCAACAGGAGCAGCAGCCATGTTGAGTTAAGCAGTGGTAGTGGCAGCAGGAAGGGAAGTCGGCCGTGGGGCGGTAGGGAAAGGTCACCACGGTCTGAATTTGAAATCTGCAAGGATTTTCATCTAAAATGGAATCAAATGATACGAATGGGAAACTCATGCCTGCGCCCTCAGGAAGGTGAACGTTAAAGACTGTGAAGCTGATTTCCCGAGATCGCCGGATTCACAGAAGATTGAGCCTTATGCTTTAACCAACTGGCGTCTGCCGCCACTCTCTGTCCACCTTCAGGGTCAGTGAACTGGCTGCATGGCTCCTCACTGGACTTTCCCCTTTTGCACCGTCTGCCCACAGAAGCGGCCTGCCCTCGGCCTTCGGATTCACTGTCACTCACTTCAGCTTGCGTGTTCCCCATGCAGCTCCTCTGCTCGCCCAAATAAACTTGACTTCTGGTAACCTGAGCTGGCCTTGGTCTGCCTCGTTTCTTGTAGGTTGTCATTACCTGGTGTGAGAAGTGGGCTCCAGAGGAGACACCCGCCAAGGAACGACCCCTTCCAGTGAGCAGGGGACCCCAGCGAGCCCTTGGTGCCCTTCCTTCCGCAGGCCGCCGTGACTTCATCTGGGAAGTCTCCTCTCAGATCCCAAGCCCCTCCTTTTGGATGAGCTCTCTGACTGTATTTGGGGTTTGGGTAGGGACAGGTTTTCTGGTGAGCGCTGTTTCATTCTGGATCCAACAGTGGGATCCCGGTCATCTGAAGGTTCTAAAGGTGGCCCCTTCAGGAACTCTGATGTGTTTAAGGATCTTTTCACTTACACATGTGCAGATTTTTAACTAAATGGATCAGTCTTACTAAGGATAACTGGATTCCAAGGAACCTTTGATCTCCCCAAACTTGTTTTTCTCCAAACCAAGTTAGAAAACCGCAGCTACCAGATGAAGCCATCCACATGGAGTAGTTACTGTAATTGTTCTCTGGAGCCTTCTAAATGTGTTCAGGATCCTAAAATTGCCTCCTTAGCAGATACTGTTTCCAAATGGAACCTAGTAAACAACAAGAGAGGGGGCTGTAAAATGTCAGACGCCTCTTCCTCGGCATGAGCTGACGCCCTTCCTACCCTTGCTGCTTCATCTCCTCTGTATCTCTGCTCAGTCGCTCAGTCATGTCTGACTCTGCAACCCCATGGACTGTAGCCTGCCAGGCTCCTCTGCCTGTGGGATTTTCCAGACAAGAATACTGGAGTGGGTTGCCATTTCCTTCTCCAGTATCTCTTTGCTGCCTCCTTAGCCCCCCCACCCCCCGCCCCCGCCCCGCTTACCCGAACTTCCTTTCTTTTCCGTCACTGAAACCTCACCAGACAAGCCCATTAAAACTTTCCCTTTCAAAATTAGACCTGAGGATCCTACTAACTCATAGCAAGTTTCCTACACCCCATGGGCAGATGTCAAGCTTAGGGCTGCATGGACTTTCCCTAGGAAACAGCATCCTCATAGACCTGGGGAGGAGTTCAGTACTGTATCCCCGATTTGCCAGCTTGGCCCCTCCGGCCTGTCAGTCAGTCCATGTGCTTGTCTCAGATAAGTGAGGCCTAACGCTGGACTAAGGCAACCAGCTGAGAAAACCCTGAACGATCCCTGAAGCTTAAATGAAACCAACTACCGGGCCTTTGATGTGACCAAGCTGCGGTAATGGCCGAAAATGTGCGCGGAGCCTGGAGCCGGCCTCCAGTCCCTGGGCTGGAGTGCAAGGCAGGTGTGCACCCAGAGGCCTGCCGTGTCCATCCGTAGCTATTACAGCAGGCTCCAAATTGTTCTTGGGGGCAAGTCAGGCTTCTCTGTACCGATGCTGAGTCCACAGAGGTGGCTTCTGATTCCATGTTTGTAAGTGACCTAACCAGAGATTCACCCTGTTGGAACAACCTGTATAGAGTTGGAGACAGTGTACCTTGGTCTTATCAGTCTGGCCAGTCAGTTGGCCTGGATCCCTGAAGATGACACCAAGAGAAAGACAACTCCAGCAGATGGAGACTCAGGGCGGGTCTGGCCTCAGAGAACCCACAGCCAAACCCGCCCATGCAGCGCCTCCGAGGACACCTGGGCTGCTCCATCCTGCCGGTGAGGAGGTGGGGAGACAGGGCCTTCCCGTGTTGGTGGGCCCAGGGCGGCTCTGTCACTGCTCAGCAGCTCCCCCTCACAGAGGTGTGAGTGTTTCAGCAGGACCTGGTTCTGTCCCAGACTGGGCCGCGCACTCGTCCTTGTCGTGCCCGTTGAACTGCCAGAAAGCCGACGGCCCAGGCGGGGGTGTGTCCAGGGCCTTGGGCAGCAAGCAGCATTGTGACTCCTTGCTGCCCTGCTGCCCCTAACCCCCACGTGCTATTGGTGTTCATCTCTACTGGAAGCAGCTTTTTCACTGTGAGCTTTTTTTTTTTTAATTCCTGTTGATCAATCTAACTTCCTGCCTTTACTTGGGAAGGACAATATACCTGGACAGTCATGCATTGGGGGCTTTACTGAGGTTCCCTTTTTCACAGATTTTTTTTTTTTAAGGTGTTTTTTAAAAATTGGTTTTTGGCGGTGCTTGGGTCTTCATTGCCGCTCACAGGCTTTCTCTGGTGCCAGTGGCTGGGGGCTCCCCTCTCGTGGTGGTGCGTGGGCCTCTCGTTAACGGTGGCGTCTCTTGTGGACCTCAGGCTCCAGGCTCAGGGACTCTAGGGGTGCAGGCTCAGTGGTTGCAGCTCAAGGGCACCGGAGCGTGGGCTCAGTAGCCCTGGCGCACAGGCTTAGTTGCCCTGTGGCATCTTCCCAGTCCAAGGATGGAACTCGTGTCTCCTGCTTTGGCGGGCAGATTCTTAGCCTCGGGACCACCAGGGCTGCCCTTCTCACAGGCTGAAGGCCGCTTAAATGACGGAGAGCGCTCTGGAGGCGCTGCCTTACTGCGGTGTAGAGATGGTTTGCTTCTTCACTCGCCTCCCCAAAAGTTCCACAGAAAGACATTGTCAGTTACGGGGTTTCCTTTGGCTAGTGGGTTATCGTTGCAGTTGGATTCCAAACTTCTCTTTAATGAATGTGCCCCTGTATGCCTTTTTGGGCAGGGGACGGCAAGGGGGCTTCGCCATGCAATTTGCAGGATCTTAGTCCTCTGACCAGGGGTCAAACCCACACCCCCTGCAGTGGAAGTGTGGAGTCTTACCCACTGGACCGCCAGGGAAGTCCTGGGTGCCTTTCTAAAGAGCAGCAAACCTGGCCTTGTTTGGGATGACCCAGGGTCGTTTTGTTGTCGTCGTTCAGTTGCTCACATCTGACTCTTTGCAACCCCGTGGACGGCAGCACTCCACACTTCTGTCCTTCATCATCTCCTGGAGCTTGCTCAAACTCGTGTCCATTGAGTCGGTGATGCCATCCAGCCATCTCATCCTCTGTCCTCCCCTTCTCCTGCCTTCAGTCTTTTCCAGCATCAGGGTCTTTTCTATTGGCTCTTTGCATCAGGTGGCCAAAGTATTGGAGCTTCAGCATCAGGCCTTCCAGTGACTATTCCGGGTTGATGTCCTTTAGGATTAGCTGGTTGGATCTCCTTGCAGTTCAAGGGACTCTCAAGAGTCTTCTCCAACACCACAGTTAGCCTTTGAAGAAAAGTTTAATAAATTCACTGACCCTTGGATACCCAGATTATCAGCTACCCCTTTTCCTTATTGTGAGTGAGAAGGAAGGGAATGCCCTCAGGATATTTATCCAAAACTGACACCTGGGTTACTGCCGCCCACAGTCAGATCCCTGGCCTGAGGATATCGCGTGCCTTAGAGCGGTGCCTGTTGCTGCCCTCTTAGCCAAGGCTGCCGTCTCTGCACCTGACGCGGCTGAGGCTGTGTGGAGCTGCCCTCCGTGCCACACCTTTCAGCAGGCCATGGCACCCTCCAGAGTCTTCTCAGCTTCTGTGTGCCTCACTCTCACTCACTGTGACGGTCTCAGCCTGCTCCCCATCTTCCCTCCTCTGGTGAAGTTCCTGTGACTTGACTTGGGTGGTGTCATAGTGGCACCTCATAACTACTTACAAGAAATCTCCTAAGTGAGTCTTGATCTTGCGTAGTTCGCGAACTAACTAGTGGTTCTTAACTGAAGCATGCAGGGGGTACATCCCGTGCTGGGTGTGAGGTGGTGAGACTGCAGCCTTCCCTTTGGCTGCTTCCGCCCAACCAGCTGATTCACCCCGGTGTGCCCCGTTGGGTTGTGCGTCACAGATACTGGGTTGTTCAAGTGAAGATTTGTGACAACCCCATGTCTGCAAGACAACTGATGCCATTTTCCTAACAGCATTTGCTCACTTCATGTGTCTGTGACATTTTGTAACTCTCTTTTGGTGATCTGTGATCAGAGATCTTTGATGTTACAACTTGCTGAGGACTCAGGTGACGCTTATCATATTTTTAGCAATTAAGTATTTTTAAATTAAGGTCTGTGTTATGCCGAAGAATGTTCAAAATTGGCAAAAAACCACTACAGTATTGTAAAGTAATTAGTCTCCAGTTAAAGTACATAAATTAAAAAGAAAAGAATGTTCAAATTACTGTTCACTTGCACTCGTGTCACGTGCCATCAAGATTATGCTCAAAATCCTTCTAGCTAGGCTTCAGCAGTACATAACTGAGAACTTCCAGGTGTACAAGCTGGAAAGGCAGAGGAACCCGAGATCAAGTTGCCAACGTATGCTGGATCATAGAAAAAGCAAGGGAATTCCAAAAAAAATCTACGTCTGCTTCATTGACTATGCTAAAGCCTTTGTGTGGATCACAAGAAACTGTGGAATATTCTTAATGAAATGGGAATACCAGACTTCCTTACCTGCCTCCTGAGAAATCTGTATGCAGGTCAAGAAGCAGTGGTTAGAACCAGACACAGAACCACAGACTGGGTAAGGAGTGTGTCAAGGCTGTATATTGTCACCTTGCTTGTTTAACTTATATGCAGAGTACATCATGTGAAATGCCAGGCTGGATGAAGCACAAGCTGGAGTCAAGATTGCCAAGAGAAATATCAACAACCTTATATATGCAGACGACACAGCTCTTATGGCAGAAATTGAAGAGGAACTAAGGAGCCTCTTGATGAAGGTGAAAGAGGAGAGTGAAAAGCCTGGCTTAAAACTCAACATTCAAAAAATGAAGATCGTGGCATGCAGTCCCATCACTTCATGGCAAACAGATGTGCCAGATTTCATTTTCTTGGGCTCCAAAATTAATGCGAACAGTGACTGCAGCCACAAAATTAAAAGACGCTTGCCCTGTAGAAGAAGAGCTATGACAAACCTAGACAGTGTATTAAAAAGCAGAGATCACTTTGCTGACAAAGGTCTGTATTCACGTATGTCTGCACTCATGTATGGATGTGAGATTGGACCATAAAGAAGGCTGAGCGCCGAAGACTTGATGCTTTTGAACGGTGGTGCTGGAGAAGACTTGAGAGTCCCTTGGACAGCAAGGAGATCCAACCAGCTAATCCTAAAGGAAATCAATCCTGAATATTCATTGGAAGGACTGATGCTGAAGCTGAAGCTCCAGTCCTTTGGCCACCTGATGCTAGGAGCTGACTCATGGGAAAAGACCCTGATGCTGGGAAAGATTGAAGGCGAGAGGAGAAGGGGGCGGCAGAGGATGAGATGGGCCGACAAAGAGGATGGGATCTACCGAGGGCGTGTTCCCGTGGGGCGGAGCAGGTGAACTTGGAAAGGCAATTAGAAATCTTCTGATTCACAGCTTTAGCTTTTAATGCTGGTGTCAGAGCGTTCCAGTATCAGCAGACCCGTGTGGGCAGCCTGGCAGCAGTTGTCTTTCAGAACTACTGAGCCCCAAACCTCCACACTGCATAGCACGGGGCGTTTTTTTTTAAGAAGTTTCTTCACTCGAGGTAATTTCCTTATTAATAAACTTGTAATAGATATGATAATATTTAACTTATATTAAACTTAGGTACAATGAAAATATTTTACTTAATGTTAATTACTCTAAGACGTGTTTACATTAGATAGGTCAACAAAGAAACATTAATATTAGGTTTTTAATACTGAATACTTCCCAGTTCACATGAACCTGGAATTTATTGTTTAATTTAGAGTTATTTGATTTGTAAGCACTTACTTTTCTTTAAGCCAATTAAATAGAGCTCATTTACAAATTAACCTCAAAAATATCCAGAGACAAAGACATACCAAGACATATTTAGACAGACACAACACAAGATCTCGCTTCATTTTCTGAGTTTAGTCATGAATTAGGTATTACAATATAAAATTTACTAGTTTATAAAAAAAGTTGGAATAAAAATTTTAAAGGCTTTCCCCGTTTTCCCTTGGTCTATAGAGACACGGAACTGCAGAGTAAAGGAAGATATCTCAGGTCTTCAAAGATTTCAAGGGAGGAAAGGAGGCCAGATTGAAAGAAAAAGGGGGAGGAGGCGGGAGAAGGTGGCGAAAGGGGTGGCCTTGCAGACGTCTCCTGCCACCTGCAGATACCCAGGTGTTATGGGACTTTTCCCTGGGCCTCCAGAGAAGGGAGGACTGGAACTCGGCCCTACCAGAAATCAGACCAGACCAGAACCAGAATTCGAGTTCTCTGCCAAGAGGAGGTGATCAGTCTCTAATCCTCCGCTCAGGCTGAGGCCCTTTGACCAGATTCCTGCTTCCAGGACCGGGGGGCTAGAAAAACAGGGAAGGATAGGAATGGTTAAGGAGAGGAAAGAGAGAGCGAAGAGGAGAGAGGTCAATAAAGTCTCTTGTTCCTTACCCAGTTTGGGCACTCTGGCCAGTTGTCCACGTCAGGAGGAGACCAGGGACAAAAGGGTCCCAGTTGCGGCCGCTGGGTCTGGTCCATTGGCAGGCAAGCTGGCCCCTGAGTGCCCCGAGTGGTCAGGATGTCAGTCTCAGTGAAGAAGAGTCCGGATTAGTGTCCGGGTTGTCCTTAGCCAGTCATTCTGACTCAGAGTCCTTCCTGGTGGTGCACGCCTTGTTCAGCCAAGATGGGGATGTCAGAGAGAGGGATTCTGGGAGGTGGTCGGACACGTGTCTCCTTTCGACTTTTCGCGATTCTTTCGGTTGGTGGTGGCTTATTAGTTCCATGTTCCTTAGCAGGACCTCTTGTTGTAAAACAACTCATGCAGATGGTTACTATGGTGCTGGCCGGGCGGGCGGTTAGAATCAGTATGCTTCCCCTAACGCTTTTAGATTGACAGAAACACACACGTGCTAGCCATGTGACCTCGGGCCAGGCACCTCACCTTTCCCTTCCTCAGCGCCCTCCTCTGTGCCCCAGGTGCGCCTCCTTGCTAGAGTCCGTGTGGGGAGGCGCCTTACGCACATCCCTCGCCAGCACGAAGGGGTTGGCATCGGGCGTGGCCTGATGGGGTGGTGAGAGTGGGGCCGTGGCTGTTAAGCCGGCGGTGAGGCTGCTGCAGCAGGGAGCAGGTGCGCGTGTGGTCTGCACAGGTGTTGGTGCGTGTGTTTGTCAGGCGGTGCGGGGTTTACGTACGAAGCCAAGTGATCGTTGGTTTCAGTGCTTAACCAACTTGGCAGTAGGCTCCAGAATCCTTTCCTAGTCTTTGGCCCAGGAATCCTGCAGTCACAGTCTATCGCTGTGTGAGGAGTAACCTGGGATGGGGGAGCTGAGATGTCTTCATGTAGATACTCCAGAGGTACATCCTGGGGGAGAAGGCTTTGGTATTTAACAACTGGTAAAAGCTAAGTGCGTTAGCTTTTAACATGTTGGCATCAGATGTCGTTTTGAAGGCCTGCCTGTCTCGTGTTCTGCGTTTATAGTGTGTGAAACGGCAGAACAGAAACCTGGCAATAGTCGTATGCATGCGGCCGACTGCAGGGGAGCTCAGCTGGGGAGCATGGGGGTTCAGGTTTCTGTGTGGGTGACTGTGGACTCAGCAGAAGGTGATGGGCACCCTTGGAGAGTGTTTTTCCACTGCTGGTTTTCATTTGCTTAAGTCATTTAGCTTTTTGAAAACGATAACGTAACACGTATGTGCTGTTTTCAAGTCTTAGACTAGTTGGTGGCGGTGTAGCTGCTCAGTCGTGTCGGACTCTTGTGGCCCCGGGGGCCCACCAGGCTCCTCTGTCCGTAGGACTTCCCGGGCAAGAACACTGGAGTGGGCCGCCAATTCTTTTTCCAGGTGACATTCCTGACCCAGGGATTGAACCCAGGTCTCCTGTGTTGCAGGCAGATTCTTTACCACCCGAACTACCAATAGGTAGCATGTTTTATTTATTTTATTTTGAAACAATAGCATGTCTTGTTAGTTAAAATAGTTATGAGCTAAATTAGTTGTAGCTCATAAATTCCAGTTGGAGCTATTTTTCCTAACTAGGAAGGGTTATTCTCTTTGATTCCAGGGCAGTGATTAAGGGGTTTCTGCTTTGTTCAGATGCCCAGGAAGGAGGCATCCACCAGTTGTCAGCCTGAGAATGCCCCTCGGAGCTCTGGGGTGGGTGGGGGGGTCGCTAAACGTAGGACTAAGAAAGGTTGATCACCAAGCCTGACTCTTTTTACCTGTGCATTTGGACAGGGTTAATATCAAGGTCTCTAAGGAGTGACTGTCTTAGGACCTGCCTTTTATGGGTAGAGAGTCCCCTGACCTGGAGGTGGTCTTTTTTTATGTCTCTTGTAAGAGTCGGGTCGTGCTGAGCGTATTGCGTGGTGTTTTCACGCAAGCACTTCACCTTCAGTGTGGGAGTCGTGTATTCAGTCCCAGATGTTTTCCGTTTTGTGACTCTGAGGAAGTTCCTCAGCCTTTTTATGCCTGTAGCGGTAGTACCTATTTTACAGAATGGTTCTGAGTATTAAAAGACCATCTGAGTGCCTTGCCAGAAAAAAAAAAAAGACCATATGGAATAAACAAAATTTTAAACTCATCATGTGAGTTACAGTTTTAAAAACAATATGAATACCAGTAAATGTTTTGAATTGCTCTTAAATAATTAGCCTAACCATAAATAAGTGTTCCTGTTTCTAAAACTTGCTATAAACACAAGTTAAAATTGTTTAATTGTCATTATTCCGAAATCTGGTCATTTCAGTGCCAACAAGAGAACTGTTTTATGAGCGAAATGTGCTTGCACTGAAATGCATGTAGTTTGTATAATTTGATGAGTCTGACAAGTGTCTGTATCCAGGAAACCAGTACCCCATTCAAGGTCGGGAACATTCCCAGCGCCCCAGGGCATTCCCTCCCGCCCCTCCTTAGGAGGTCCGCATCCTGCATCCTCATCTCAGAAAATCAGCGTTAGAAGAATGCATTTGAAATGTTTCTGTTTGCGAATATTTAGTAATGTTCATTCATTTTTAATTTGTAGGAGATAAAGACATTCAGATGGCAGATAACAGGTAAGGCAGCGCGGACTCTGCTTGCGGGAGTGTACATTTTGGTTGGTGAGCTGGGGCCAAGTGTCATTTGGTGCTCCAGCTGACGGCTCTTGTCAGGTAAGGAAAATGGCCCGTGTTGTCTGTCTTGAAACTTCGTGGAGACTAATACTTTTAAATATATGCTCTTAGTTTTCCAGATGGCGCTCCTTCAGACTCCTTGGAAGCTGCTAAACATGCAGGTGATACAGGTCAGTGCCGCAGGTGGGAGGGAGAGCCGCTGGGGACCTTGCATGCAGAGCAGGGCCCCTGCTCTTGAGCCTTTTAGTGACCAGAACAAGGAATTCAAGTTCTGGGTCACCGGACCTCAGAGGCGTTAGCAGAGTTAGAACGATGAAAACGAAGGCCAGCGCTTCATTCAGACCCGGCAGAAGTCAGGTGACCAGCAGGCACTTCAGGCTGACAGGGGAAGCCAGTGTCCGCCGGTCTCTCCACTGACAGGGGCCTTGTAGTCAGCAGGCGGTCAGACACCTCGTTCTGTGGGCCTCGTGTGTTCCCTGAGACGCTTGCGTGGGGACTCAGACACCACTGACGGTCCTGGCTGGGTCGGGGATGACCTTGGTGGTCAGTAAGAGGGTGTTTTCCTGTTTCTGTCAATCTCACTGACAGATAACATCCATTAAAGAAGCACTTGTCTCTGTCCCTTTCTAACATTACTATAGACTCATGGGTTTGCTTTTTGTTCGGTGTTTTATCATTTGCCATCATTATTCTTTTTGGTGTGCAAATTGTCCCGTGTGGCCTTGGAGGTCCCTTAAAGCTGGCTTTTGTGTCCCTTTGCTTTGTCTCCCTCTGTTTTGGGTTCTCTCTACCTTTGTGGCACAGGGGATGTTCCATTGTCTCTTAGCTTTCCTTGCACCAGACCTGAAGTCTACATGTATGCAAGGAGCCTGTGTCTTAGTGGGGAGAGAGATTTAGAAACCAGAATGTGCGTGCTGTCGTTGTTCGTAGGCCTTTCGGTGGCTGGAGCCAGAGCTGTGAGTCTCTGTATTCAGTATTTACACGCTGTGCATGTATGCAGTTCTACATACGCAGTTCCATACGTTTTACACGCAGACACAGTGCTTCCTGGTAGCCATTGTACTTGTGGTTAAATGTTAAAAGAGAGTGCCTGCTGTTGTATCCAGCTTGCTCTTGTCACCGTCTTACAAAAGGGTGGGCAGGGCTCTAGGTCTGGGCTTCCTTTCAAGTCAGGTGAGGACGCGGACTTTGGGTTTCTGTACAGTGTCGCTGAGGGCTAGTTGGTTCAGTGCAGAGCGTGGGTCGTGAGCCAGGGGTGTGCCAGTTCACGGGAGGGCTGATGGCCCTCAGGGTCCTCTGTTCATCGGGGGTCAGCACAGCGCGTGTGTGACTGGTGACCGTGTCCTGGCTGGGAGGTGGGGGCTTCCGCCGCTCAGGTGAGGAGCAGGACCCTCGGGCGCCCTCTGTAGACTCTTAACCACCCACTTGGGTGACTGACGTAGATTATGCCTTTGAAAATAAGTGTCTTTGACACTTTTCACTTTTTCACAGTTCTGTGTACCGTAGTATGTTGCTGTCCAGTTGCTCAGTTGTGTCTGACTTTCGTAGCCCCATGGACTGTAACCTGCCAGGCTCTTCCGTCCATGGGATTTCCTAGGCAAGAATACTGGAGTGGGTAGCCATTTCCTTCTCCAAAAAATAAGTATTTCTGGAAAAAATGTTTTTATGTTGGCTGTTGTGTGGTGGGTGTATGTTATGTCTTTTTGGCTTTGTCTTTTTTCTTTAACTCTTAACAGAAAAGCTCACAGATCAGGTGATGCAGAATCCTCAAGTTTTGGCAGCTTTGCAGGAACGACTCGACAATGTCTCCCACACTCCTTCAAGCTACATTGAGACGTAAGTATGCCCTGAACGAGACTTGGTGCAACTTTAAGAAACAAAGAAAGAAAACTTTGGTTTCTTTAGATTGGCGATAAGCATTTCATTCAGCAGACCTTGCCTGCTGTGAGAGCAGGCCCTGAGGCTCCAGAGATGAGCGCAGGTTGGAGCCTGGCAGAGGCACAGGCCTGTGGTGAGGGTGGTGTGGCGGGTCGGGCTCCCTGAGCCATCCTGAGGCCTCGAGAGGACTTCACTTGTGCAGGAAGGGCCGGAGGGGGCCCCCGGGAGCCCGTCCTCCTGCTCGGCCCTGCCAGCCTGTGGCACCAGGCCTGCTCACTTGGGCAAGCCCTGTCCCGGGCATGTGAGGACACCCGCTCTAGGGGCCTTTGGACGCCCTTCGCAGGGCAGGGCTGGGCCTCAGTGTGTCCACATTCTCCACGGGCGCCCCTGCGCAGAACGGGGTGATGTCACAGGGAGGTCAAGCTGGGGGTCTGCTCTGCCCAGAGAGAGGGTGTTCCCGGGAGATGAGCTCGAGGGAGGGGTTCTGTGATGGGCTGCAGACTGGATCGGTGTGTGTGTGGTGGTAGGGGGTGACCTGGGGTGAGCCGGGGAAGCAAGCGAGAATGTTGGTTTCCCCTTTCCTGCTGCAGACACTGGGCGCGTAGGGGGTGCTGGCTGGGAGGAGGTGGGAGCATGGGGTAGAGCTAGTCCCGTGTTGCGTGCTGTGTGTGGCGTGCCTCTCGTGGGGAGACGGCTGCGCAGTTGCTGCCACTGTGTGGAGGCGAGCTGGGAAGGGTGTTGAGTCCAGTTGGCTTAGTCCCCGTTGTTTTTACTCCAGTAAGTAGATTTGAAAGGTACGAGGTTAACTTCTAAGTTGTATAATTAATGTAGAAGAGAAGTGCAGGTGTTGATGCGTTTGGCGTGATAAATCCCTGCCCAGCCTTCTCCGGTCGTCTTGCTCAGTTTCTGTGGGAGCCTGGGGGGCGGCACCTCTGTCCACACTGCCCTTGGCGTGGGTATGGTTGTCCCAAGACAGGGCCCTCTGTGATCGAGGCTGTCCCAGGACACTCAGCCGTCCACGTCTGCAGATTCAGCCAACGGCGGATCAAACACATAGAGGGACAGGAAGTTGTAGGAAGCAGAATTGTTTACAAGCATTCACACTGTATTGACAGGATGTGGAAGGACGCGCTTAGGCCACTTGTGCACACAGTGCCCTTCCATACACAAGGCACTTGCGTGGATTTTGGCGCCCACTGTCCCAGGCCTGGGCGGCCGCACTTTCTGAGCAGTGCTCTGTTGAGAGCTGCCGGCGCTGCCCCCGGAGGAAGACGCCACGTGGGACCCCGGTCCATGCAGGGGGCTGTGTGCATCTTTGAAGGGCCCAGGAATCTGCTGGTTTTTTCCAGGTTGTGACTAAGGGCTTTGAGTTAAATACATAATTTTGATGGATTAAAAAAATTTTTTTCCCCTCTTATGATTTATAAAAGTAAAGCATCCAAATGAAAATATGTCTTAGAAGGTAAAGAGTGCCAAAGGGCTGAGGGGCCCATCGTTCTCTGGCTCTGGGGCGGCGCGCATGCCTGCTGTCTCTGGTTTCTCCTTTGCTGTGCTGGTGGGAGCACTGATTCTTTGGGAGCACATTGTCCACCGGGCCTGTTTTAATCCTGTTCATCTTGTCCCTGTTCCCAGTCTTTACCTTTCACGTCAGCGGTCATCCAGTCCATAAATACTTGGTTGTTTTCTTAGACTAAATTCTGAGAAGTTGAGGCAAAGGATATTTTCAAGGTTCTCATTTTCCTTTAAGAAAGGTGGGTCAGTAAGAGGGCCTCTGCCCTCAGCTTCATCAGACCTGGGAATATTTTTTTTAAATTGCCAATTTGATAAAAGATAGCAGTTTTGTTTTGTTTTGCTTTCCATTTTGTCGTTAGTTTGTCTCCAGCCGTGTGCCCGCTTTCTCGAGTCACGGGGAGCGGGGCTCCTCTTGCTCAGGAGCGCAGGCTCGGTCGTTGCGGCACATGGACTAGGTTGCCAGTGGCATGTGGGACCCTCCCAGACCAGGATCGAACCTGTGTCCCCAGCATTGAGAGGTAGGGTCTTAACCACTGGACCATCAGGGAAGTCCAAGACAGCGATTCTTTTAAATTCTTTTGGCTATTTTGTGAGATTGGACCATTCTTCCGTGTTTGATTGTCTGTGTTAGGTTGGCAAAAGAAAGTCCGATTCCTTCCTGTTAAGGTGGTTCTGCCAGTGACGGTTGTTGTTCAGTCGCTTCGCTGTGTCTGACTCTTTTCAACCCCATGGGCTGCAGCTCTCCAGGTTTCTGTGTCCTTCACCATCTCCCGGAGCTTGATCAAACTCATGTCCATCGAGGTGGTGATGCCATCCAGCCATCTCATCCTCTGTCACCCTCTTCTCTCCCTGCCTTCAGTCTTTTCGAGCATCAAAGTCTTTTCTAGTGAGTTGGTTCTTACATCAGGTTGCCTAGGTATTGGAGCTTCAGCATCTGTCCTTTCAATGAATATTCAGGGTTGATTTCCTTTAGGATTGACTAGTTTGATCTCCTTGCAGTCCAAGGGACTCGCAAGAGTCTTCTCCAACACCACAGTTCAAAAGCATCAATTCTTTGGTGCTCAGCCTTCTTTATGGTCCAGCTCTCACACCCATACATGACTGCTGGAAAAACCATAGCTTTGACTAGACGGACCTTTGTGGGCAAAGTAATGTCTTTGCTTTTTAATACTCTTTCTAGGTTTGTCCCAGGTTTCCTTCCAAAGAACAAGTGTCTCTTAATTTCACGGCTACATCACTGTCCACAATGATTTTGGAGCCCAAGAAAAAAAAGTCTGTCACTGTTTCCATTGTTTCCCCATCTGTTTGCTATGAAGTGATGGGAGCAGTTGCCATGATCTTAGTTTTTGAATACTGAGTTTTAGGGCAGGTTTTTCACTCTTCTCTTTCACCTTCATCAAGAGGCTCTTTAGTTCCTCTTCGATTTCTGCCATAAGGGTGGTGTCATCTGCATATCTGAGGTTATTGATATTTCTCCCGGCAATCTTGATTCCAGCTTGAGATTCATCCAGCCCAGAATTTCACATGATGTACTCTGCATATACCGCCGCTGACCTCGGACCCGGGGTGTCTCCTCCCGGCCACCCCTGACCTCGGACCCGGGGTGTCTCCTCCTGACCGCCACTGGCCTCGGATGTGGGGTAGCTCCTCTCAGCCGTCGCCCTGACCTCAGACGCAGGGTGTCTCCTCTCGGCCGCCCCTGACCTCGGACGTGGGGTAGCTCCTCTCGGCCGTCGCCCCTAACCTCGGACGCGGGGTGTCTCCTCCCGGCCGCCACTGACCTCGGACGCAGGGTAGCTCCTCTCGGCCGCCGCCCCTGACCTCGGACGCGTGGTGTCTCTTCCCGGCTGCCCCCGACCTCGGACGCGGGGTGTCTCCTCCTGGCCGCTGTCCCTGACCTCGGACCCGGGGTGTCTCCTCTCAGCCGCCCCTGACCTCGGACACAGGGTAGCTCCTCTCGGCTGTTCCTGCACCGTCGCAGCCTGTCACTCTAGGCCGCTGCCCCTGACCTCAGACGTGGGTAGCTCCTCGGCTGCGCTTAGTGAGCCGGCTCCTGCCTCTTGAGAAATCTGTATGCAGGTCAGCAAGCAACAGTTAGAACTGGACATGGAACAACAGACTGGTTCCAAATAGGAAAAGGAGTACGTCAAGGCTGTATATTGTCACCCTGCTTATTCAACTTATATGCAGAGTACATCACGAGAAACGCTGGACTGGAAGAAACACAAGCTGGACTCAAGGTTGCCGGGAGAAATATCAATAACCTCAGATATGCAGATGACACCACCCTTATGGCAGAAAGTGAAGAGGAGCTAAAAAGCCTCTTGAGGAAAAGTGAAAGAGGAGAGTGAAAAAGTTGGCCTAAAGCTCAACATTCAGAAAACGAAGATCATGGCATCCAGTCCCATCACTTCATGGGAAATAGATGAGGAAACAGTGGAAACGGTGTTAGACTTTATTTTTTTGGCTCCAGAATCACTGCAGATGGTGACTGCAGCCATGAAATTAAAAGACGCTTACTCCTTGGAAGAAACGTTATGACCAACCTAGATAGTATATTCAAAAGCAGAGGTATTACTTTACCGACCAAGGTCCGTCTAGTCGAGGCTATGGTTTTTCCTGTGGTCATGTATGGATGTGAGAGTTGGACCGTGAAGAAGGCTGAGCGCCGAAGAATTGATGCTTTTGAACTGTGGTGTTGGAGAAGACTCTTGAGAGTCCCTTGGACTGCAAGGAGATCCAACCAGTCCATTCTGAAGGAGATCAGCCCTGGGATTTCTTTGGAAGGAATGATGCTAAAGCTGAAACTCCAATACTTTGGCCACCTCATGCGAAGAGGTGACTCATTGGAAAAGACTCTGATGCTGGGAGGGATTGGGGGCAGGAGGACAAGCGGACGACCGAGGATGAGATGACTGGATGGCATCACGGACTCGATGGACGTGAGTCTGAGTGAACTCCGGGAGATGGTGATGGACAGGGAGGCCTGGCGTGCTGCGATTCATGGGGTCGGAAAGAGTCGGACATGACTGAGCGACGGCACTAGAACTACAACTCTGCATATAAGCTAAATAAGCAGGGTGACAATATATGGCCTTGATGTGCTCCTTTCCCAGTTTGGAACCAGTCCGTTGTTCTTTGTCTGGTTCTAACTGTTGCTTTTTGACCTGCATACAGATTTCTCAGGAGGCAGGTCAAGTGGACTCGTATTACCATCTCTTCAACAATTTTCCAGTTTGTTGTGATCCACACAGTCAAAGGCTCTGGTGTAGTCAATAAAGCAGAAGTAGATGTTTTTCTGGAACTCTCTTGGTTTTTCACTGACCTAGCAGATGTTGGTAGTTTGATCTCTGGTTCTTCTGCCTTTTCTAAATCCAGCTTGAACATCTGGAAGTTCTTGGTTCATGTACTGTTGAAGCCTGGCTTGGAAAACTTTGAGCATTACTTTGCTAGCATGTGAGATGAGTGCATTTGTGTGGTAGGTTGAACGTTCTTTGTCAGAAACAAAAAAAGATTTGTGTAGTATATGGAGAGGGTGCTGTGACTGATCAAAGTATCAAAAGTGATTTCATGCTGAGGTTTCTTGCTGGATGATGCTCCAAGGTCAGGTAGACCAGTTTAAATCGATGGTGATCAAATTGAGACGTTAACTGATAGCAGTGAGCGTTACACTCTACAGGAGACAGCCTGTGTCAGAGTATCCAGATCAAGCATTGACAGTCATTTGCACAAGTTTGGTTATGTTAATCACTTTGATTTTTAGGTTCCACGTAAGTTAAGTGAAGAAAACCTTGACCATGTTTTTACATGTGATTCTCACTAAATGGGCTTCCCTTGTAGCTCAGTCAGTAAAGAATCTGCCTGCAGTACAGGAGACCTGGGTTCGATCCCTAGGTTGGGAAGATCCCCTGGAGAAGGAAATGGCAACCCACTTCAGTATCCTTGCCTGGAAAATCTCATGGACATAGGAGCCTGGTGGGCTGCCATCCATGGGGTCGCAAAGAGTCGGGCACGACTGAGCAACTAACACTTCCTTACCTTACTCTACTTAAATGTGACGAGAACGTTTTGTTTTTAAAATAAATTGTGACGGGTGATGAAAAGTGGATTCTGTACGAGAATGCGGAATGGAAGGGATCATGGAGCAGGTGAGATGAACCCTCACCAGCCACACCACAGACCAGTCTCCACCCAGAGAAGGTGACATAGTATATGTGGGGGGTTGGAAAGGAGTCCTGTGTTACGAGCTCCTTCTGGAAAGCCAAGCAGTTAATTCTGCCAAGTACTACTCCCGGTGAGACCAGCTGAGAGCAGCACTCTGCCGACTGCATCCAGGATTAGGCAGCAGCAAGCACGCCCTCCGTCATCAGGATAATGCAAGACCATATGTTTATTCGATGACCAGGCAAAGGCTCAGCTGGGAAGTTCTGGTTCATCCGCCGTATTCACCAGACCTTGCACCTTCTGATTTCTACTTACCTTGGGCGTTATAAAATTCTTTTAATCGAAAAAAATTTCACTTCCCTGGAACACTGTAAAAGGCACTTGGAACAGTTCTTTTGGCTCAAAAAGATAAAAAGCAGCTTCCCTGGTGGCACAGTCATAAAGAATCTGCCTGCCAAAGCAGGAGATACGGGTTTGATCCCTGATCCAGGAAGATCCCACACACCTCGGAGCAGCTAAGTCCACACGACCCAAATCTCGAGCCTGTGCTCCAGAGCCCAGGAGCCTCGACTACTGAGTCCTGACGCTGCAACTGCTGAAGCCTGTGCTCAGCAACAGGAGACGCCCCCGGCCTGAGCGGCCAGCTGGAGAGCAGCACCTGCTCGCCAGCCAGAGGAGACTCAGCGCAGCAGCAGAGGGCAGCAGAGGCACTGACTAAATGAGTGGGATTACAGGTTGCCTGAAAGATGGCGGGAGGCAGCAGGACAAAACACTGAATGCATTGTTCAATGAAATTTTTGATGAAAATGAAAAACGGCTTTTATATTTACCTCAAAAGCAGCAGTTCGAGCTGGACATGGAACAACAGCCTGGTTCCAAATAGGAAAAGGAGTACGTCAAGGCTGTATATTGTCACCCTGCTTATTTAATTTATATGCAGAGTATATCACGAGAAATGCTGGGCTGGAAGAAACACAAGCTGGAATCAAGATTGCCGGGAGAAATATCAATAACCACAGATATGCAGATGACACCACCCTTATGGCAGAAAGTGAAGAGGAGCTAAAAAGCCTCTTGAGGAAAGTGAAAGAGGAGAGCGAAAAAGTTGGCTTAAAGCTCAACATTCAGAAAACGAAGATTGTGGCATCCGGTCCCATCACTTCATGGGAAATAGATGGGGAAACAGTGGAAACAGTGTCAGACTTAATTTTTTGGGGCTCCAGAATCGCTGCAGATGGTGACTGCAGCCATGAAATTAAAAGACGCTTACTCCTTGGAAGAAAAGTTATGACCAACCTAGATAGTATATTCAAAAGCAGAGACATTACTTTGCCAACAAAGGTCCGTCTAGTCAAGGCTATGGTTTTTCCAGTAGTCATGTATGGATGTGAGAGTTGGACCATAAAGAAAGCTGAGCGCCGAAGAATTAATGCGTTTGAACTGTGGTGTTGGAGAAGACTCTTGAGAGTCCCTTGGACTGCAAGGAGAGCCAGCCAGTCCATCCTAAAGGAGATCAGTCCTGGGTGTTCATTGGAAGGACTGATGCTAAAGCTGAACCTCCAGTACTTTGGCCGCCTCATGCGAAGAGTTGACTCATTGGAAAAGACTCTGATGCTGGGAGGGATTGGGGGCAGGAGGAGAAGGGGATGACAGAGGATGAGACGGCTGGATGACATCACGGACTCGATGGACATGAGTTTGAGTGAACTCCGGGAGTTGGTGATGGACAGGTAGGCCTGGCGTGCTGCGATTCATGGGGTCGCAAAGAGTCGGACACGACTGAGCCACTGAACTGAACTGAACTGAGAAAGCAATGGAACTTTTTGGTCAGTCCAGTATGTTCTGTGAATTATCTTTTCAGCTTCCTCCTCGCCCACCACCTTGCTCTTGGTGGAGGTGGGTGTTTGTTTTGTTCTTAATGATTTTTAGAAGCTCTGTTTCATGGTGGGGATGTTAATTCTATGTTAGTATTGTTTTAGTAAAAAAAAAAAAAAAAAAAAAGTACTTACTTCGCAGTCATCTGGATTTTTTTCCCCCCTCTCTAGTTTACCTAAAGCAGTAAAAAGAAGAATCAACGCATTGAAGCAGCTCCAGGTGAAATGTGCGCATATAGAAGCCAAGTTCTATGAAGAAGTTCATGACCTGGAGAGGAAGTATGCAGCCTTATACCAGCCTCTCTTCGACAAGGTCAGGTGCTGTTAGTGAGTTTCAGATCTTTCTCCAGGAAAGACATCCAGAAATACCCGGGGATCACTGAATGTCTCTCCTTAAGCCTCACAACTGAACATCTTAAAACAAGCTACAACAGCAGCCAGTTTCCAGTCTTTTCACTCACAGTATTTACAGGTTAATTGTCTTGACTCTCAACTTTCTGAATAACTGTAAGATCTTGTTTTTTACTCTTAGAGAAGGGAATTCATCACTGGTGACGTTGAGCCAACAGACGCAGAATCTGAATGGCACAGTGAAAATGAAGAGGAGGACAAATTGGCCGTAAGTCTCTTCATGAGCGCGCTGGTGGTCTGTTTCACTGCTGCTGCGAGTGAGACGGCCTTCAGTGGTGACCTAGCAGTTAGGACTTGGTGCTTTCTCTGCCGCAGCCCGGTTCTAGTCCTGGTCTGGGGAACTAAGATCCTAAGCTGTGGGGCGCGGTGGGGGATGGGTAAAAAAAGAAATAAGATGGTTTTCTTCTACGTAGAGGAGAGCTCCTAACAGTAGGCGTGGCTTCACCCTTCAGTTCAATTCAGTTTAGTTCAGTCGCTCAGTCATGTCCGACTGTTTGCGACCCCATGAATCGCAACATGCCAGGCCTCCCTGTCCATCAGCAACTCCCAGAGTTCACTCAGACTTGCGTCCATTGAGTGAGTGATGCCATCCAGTCATCTCATCTTTGGTTGTCCCCTTCTCCTCCTGCCCCCACTCCCTCCCAGCATCAAAGTCTTTTCCAGTGAACTTTTCGCATGAGGTGGCCAAAGTACTGGAGCTTAGATTTCTTCAGGACGATGAAACGGGTGGCTTGCAAGTCTGGCGTCTGACTGGCTCTGTCAGTTACCAGACACAGTCCCCCTACTTGGCCGTCTGGGGCAGGCTGCATGTAGTGCGGACCGTCTGGGGAGGCGAAGGAGGCAAAGACCCCCAAGGGGAGAGCACACCTATGCCCAGGAGGGCAGGTCCTGGAAGCAGGGCTGCGGTGGGCAGAGCACACAGGAACTCAGAGCTGGCGGAGCGGCCCTGGTGCCTCTCACAGTCACTGGACGCTGGAAGATGCTCCTCGGGCCACGTGCTCTGACCGCCCCCTGCTGGCAGCCTTCTCCTGGGGCTGGTGACAGGCACCAGTCCAGTGCTGTGGGAGCCCCAGCACAACCCGCTGAGCTCTGTCGCCTGATAGCACATTGGAAGTCGTCCTTCTATCGCATAGTGTAAACGTTCAGAGAGGGTTTTTTGAAGTATATGCTATTTTTGGTCGCCATGTGTCTTTTTGATTGCTTGCAAACACGTCATGTCTGGTGTAGCTGAAGCTGTGCCTGTGGGTAGTTGTGCGTCAGGCCTTCACTGTGGGAGGAGACTCTGCCTCTGCCAGCTTGAAGACCCCTGTCACCATTTCCCCTGAGAATCACGCATAGGGGCTGTGACGTAGCAAAGAGTCCCTTCCTGCCGGGCATGTCACCTTCCTCACCACCCTGCTGTTTGCACGCTGCCTCTGTCCCAACACCCCTGCAGCCTTGGGTGTGCAGCGTGGCGGCATTTCTGTTGCAGAGGTCCTGGAGTGTCCTCTGCTGGTGATTGTTCCGGGTGGGGGGCAAGCCAGCACTGGGCGGCCTCTCCCCGTCGGGGGCCTGCACCAGTCTGCAGCTCTGCTCCCCGTGGTCTAGAATTATACTGAGGAATTACATCCAGATATGGATGCCTGAAAGGCTTTGTTCCTCTGAGACATTTGAGAGTGTGATGGCACAGTGGTCCTGGAGATGCAGATTCAAAGACAAGGAGTTTGATAGAGGTTTTAATGGGATTCTGAAACTATATTCTGTATTAAATAAGCCACTGCAAAGTCTGTAAACTTGTTGCTTCATCATAAGTATTCTGTTTTGCATCTTTGCATTTGTAGGGAGATATGAAAAATAAAGCAGTCATAGCAGAAAAAGAGGCAGCGGCAGCAGAAGAGCCAAACCCGAAAGGCATTCCAGAGTTCTGGTTCACCATCTTCAGAAACGTGGACATGCTGAGTGAGCTGGTGCAGGTAGGCTCACGGCACATTCCCACTTAGGCAGGCGAGCTGTTGGCGAGCTCGCAGCAGGTGTTGACGGCAGTGTAGAGGCCTCTTGTGTGGCCGTAGCTTGGCGGAGGAATCAGCCAGGGCCCCGGCACCCTTGTGCTATGGTGCCCTGGGAAGGCCTGCCTCGCGGAACCTCTGCCGAGCCCAAGGTAGCTTTGCTGTTGCTTGCAGCCTTGCCGCAGGAAGAGAGTGAACAGATTCCCGAGCCTTCCTCGCTTCACTCACATGATGTGGACACGAGAGAAGAGTGGGGACAAGGGCCCGGAGGAAGCGCTGGTACTGAGGGCTCCAGTGTGTGCACACGTGCACACACCCGTGTCTGTGCACGGTGACACACAGGCGCACACTGACTTAGTCTTGTCTTTTGATTGATTTTTGAAATTTGAAATGGCCTGTCATGCAGTCTTGCTAATTGTACAAATATTAACAAGTTGCTATTATTCTTCTAATAATTTTCCTTGAAAAAGTCTTTTTTTTTTCCCTCAATGGCAATGGCCCAGCTGTCTTTGTCTTGCTTTATGGAGCTTTCTGTAGTGAAATGGTGAACCAGTTAAAAGGTAACAAACGTGACGTTCCCTGGGGTGAGTTTCCGGAATTCAGAAATCAGTACTGCTCAGAAGTCCACAGAGAGGTTGGGCTCTGCTTCTGGTTTGGGTGGGTTGGCACAGCGCTTTCGTGTCGGAGAACGTGGCCATGACGGGCGTGCAGACGGCGCTCAGTGCTGCAGCTCCTGTGCGGTTCCAGGGCGGCGGTCATTGCGGTTCAGAAACACACTGCGTCGCTGCCTCTGCCTGCCTCATCTAACGCGTGTCTGGGTGCCGGGTCCTGAGAAGGCGGGGCAGGAATGAGCTCCTGCTCTCCGTCCAGGCTGGGGGATGTTTCAGATACGTGTATTAGAGTAGCCCTTATGTTCCTCTTTTTTCCTTAATATGTGTGTGTGTAGAAGTACAGTTGCCCTACAGCGTTGCAAGTGGATAGCCTGGTGGTTCAGTGACACATACACATAGCTTCCGTTACAGATTATTACAGGATGATGATACAGTAAACCTTTGTTGCTTGTTGCGTATCTATTTTTTTAAATTAGAAATCTAGCATTCTATTCAGACTAAGTCAAACAAGTGGAAGCAAAATGTCGTAAATTGTTCTGGCAGGCAAAATTTTGTAAGTTTTCTAAAATGTCTATATTATACATGCTATTCTGTATATGTCTACAAAAGCTTTTCTCCTATGTTTGATAAAGACTTGAGAAAGAACATCGAAAACAAAGATGGAGAAATTGGAAAACAAATGAAATGAAATGCGAGCACTGACCACGAAAGAGAAAAAGTGAGGCACATGCGATGAAGGGCCAGACAGTCCGGTTGTCTCTGAGCCTGGCTGCTCTGCAGAAGCGCAGCTGCGGCTTTGGAGGATAAAAGCAATACCTGGGCATTTGTATTTTTCAGAAATTCCAAGGTTGTTCTGATACGCATCTGGTTTACAGGGTTTACCGGTGATTTCAGGCTCTCTGTCAAATGGTAGTCTTGGTACAGGATTCTACTGGTTTTTTGTTGGCCAATCATGATACAGTGATATTAAATGAGTAACAGTTGCAAAACCACAATAGCGAAAGATGTTGATCAGTTTCCACAATCAATAGCCAGACAAACAATTAAAACTAATTTCAGTTGCCATAATGGGAACATGATTACCCTAACAGTGAAAACTATTCGCTTCCAGTTCGGGGGTCAGGCAGAGCGGTGTGGCCAGTGGAGGTGCAGAATGAAAAGCTGTGCAGACAAGCGACAGTTAAACTTCACCACCACCAAGCCAGCTCTGGAACAGACGCTGAAAGGACTTCTCCAGGCAGGAAGCATAAGCCTGTGTGTTCCTATCCGAGCTTCGCTTCCATAGGAAAAGATGTGGTTGAAGAGTGGTAGACCACTGGGGATTCCTGGCTGCCCAGTGGTTAGGACTTTGTGCTTTCACTGCTGGGCCCAGGTTTGATCCCTGGTTGGTAACTGAGATCCTGTAATCCGAGTGGTGTGGTCCAAAAAGAGAAAAAGAAGAAAGAATACTGGATTGTGCTTTTAAAAGAGTGCCGTGAGCCAGAAATTTATTGAGAAACTTGGGTAGTACCTGCTAGAAGCAGATTCTCACTGACTGTATGTTAGAGTCTTCTGAGTAACTTGTAAAGCGAATCAGCGGCATCAGTGCCTCCCACCCCGAGTCAGTGAGGGTCTGAGGTGCTTGTAGAGGCTCGGGAGATTCTGATGTGTCTTCATGACTTTGAAACTTGTGGGGGGCAGCTTTAAATCAGCCCTCGAGTAGCTTCCACTGCTGACCCTTGGTTTTGGAACTGCTCATTTAGGCCATCGAGCGTCCTCACTCTCCGGTGTTGATACATGGCTGGTTGAGGAAGTGGAGACCATCCTGGTGGTTTCACCATGAGGGGCAGTCCCGTGGGCGCTGCTGGTCTGACTGAGGAGGAAGGGGATCGCCGTGCATCACTGTGGAGCCTTGCTTTCTGCTTCTGGAATTTGGAGTTGACATCTCATATGGATGTGGCCTTTAAGAACTGTTTTGAGCTTACCTTTTGTCCAGAGACTTGCAAGGTGCCTTTGTTATTGCTGGTTTTGTGGTACTATACAGGCAGGCCTCGGAGACATTGTGCATTTGGTTCCAGCACCCTGCAGTAACGTGAACATAGCATTAAAGTGAGTCATGTGAATTTTTTGGTTTCCCAGTGAGTAATAAAAATTAGGTTTACACTATATTATAATCTGTTAAGTGTGCAATAGCGTTATGTCTAAAAAATGTACATTTTTGTTGTTCAGTCACTCAGTTGTGTCTGACTCTTTGTGACCCCGTGGACTGCAGCACACCAGGCTTCCCTGTCCATCACCATGTCCCAGAACTTGCTCAAAATCATGTCCATTGACAAAAATGTACATATGTTAATTTAAAAATACTTTATTGCTGAAAAATGCTAACCATTATCTGACAACCCAAGGTTAACAGAAGCCTTCAATTTGCAAATAAAATCCAGAATATCTGTGAAGTGTGTTAAACGAGGTCTGCCCGTGGTGTAGAAAGAACTTAAAATTGGGAAGCTGGTAGATTTCAGGCTTAATGGGCCTCAGGAAATCCTTTAGACTTCTGGGTTGAAGAAGTGACTGATTTACAACTAAAGCACCTTTCCTTAGTATGTGGTCTCTGGGTCTCGGGTCTTGTGATTTTTCTTCCCCCTGAGTTTTTCTCAAATAACTGGCGTGGTAGACTTGTGCGTTTGCGTAATGATGACTTGTGAAGTCTAGAGCCGTCGTCAGACGCTCTTCTGTAGTGCCTGTCATTAGGGTCTCGGGTGCACTTTGTAAGTGGTCTTGACTGAGTGACTGGATCCTTACTGCCTTGTGCACTGAGGGGGAATGGCTGCCCAGGTCAGTAGCTTGTCCAGGCGTCTCTTCTGATCCTGTCTCTCTGGGGCTGTGAGGACCGTCAGTCTGCACTGATGGCGTTTCTGATTCCGTCTGCACTGACAGCTGGGGGTGCTGTGAGAGCCGGCGGGGCTCCCACCCCATGGTGGGCTCCCATGGCCCCCCGCCTTGCGGCCACCACGAGGCTGGTGGTGAGTGGACGTTTGAGTGGCTTCCTGGGAGGGACAGGGCAGGGCTGGTGACCCAGAGTCGAGAGGGAGGTGAAGCAGTGGCTCAGTGGGACAGGTGTGTTGTCTTCTGCCACCCACCAGGGCCTTCTTTTCTCTCTTTGTGATCAGGAGTACGATGAGCCGATCTTGAAACACCTGCAGGATATAAAAGTGAAATTTTCTGGCCCTGGACAGCCCATGGTGAGTACTGCCTGGTGTCGGAGGGCCAGGGTCCCCAGGGGGGTGAGCTGGGAGCCAGCGAGAAAGCGCCCGCCCGCTGGGCGCCTCGGGTGACACGCCCTACTCCCAGTCTCCCGCCTCGCTCAGCAGCCTGCAGGCTGACTGGTGCCTCGCCCAGAGGCGACTCAGGCCTTGCGCTGCTCGGTGCTGGGTGCGGCACTCAGAGCCAGGGCGGGCCTCCCGGCCGGGGTGCTTGCTGGCCATGCTCTGCTTCCTGAGCCGGCTCATCTCCGTCCTGTGGACTGGGGTCACCCTTCTCTCTGGTGCTCCCCAGGGTTTTGAGGATGGGATGTATATGGAGCCGGTTACAGAGGGGTGGGTACGTCCTCAAGTACAGGCAGCACTTCAGCAGAGATGCTCGGGGCTGGAGGAGGCCGGCGCCCTTGGTTTTGAGAGTGACTCGGGTGGGTATGATGGAGAGGCGTTCCTCTGCTCCTTGAGCTGTGCTTCCCAGAATACTTGTTTCTGTGGGCTGCGCGCCAGTGAGTGAGCCTGCCGGCCCCGTTCTCTGCAGCAGTCTCAGCATGAGGCTGCCTGCGCTGGGTCCTCTGAGAGCGCTGCTCCAACCTGCAGTCCCTCTGTGCCCGGCGGGGCCCATGCCAGCGCCACCTGCTGCCCGCCTGCCCGCGGCTCTGCGTTTCAGGTCTTGGAGACACGGCACCTGCGGACCGCAGGGCTTGTCCCCTTTCCTGTCCAGTGGGTGGCCTGGGGCCACACACCTGCGTCTGTCCCTTCCCTGCCGGCTGCACCCTGGAAGGATGTTCAGTCACCCCTCTGCAGGTGGGGTGGGGGCGCCAGCTGGAGTGATGCCTGCGCACGGTTTGGGGGTCCTTCTGGTAGCAAGGGAATCCCCTCTTTCCTGCCACACCCCACTCATCGCAGGGCCTTCCCCTGTGACTCTCTTCCCAGGTGGCACTCTTCACCCAGGTGAGGCTTGGCCCCACACCCCTAGAGGTGTCCTGTGGCAGTCAGCTGTAGTGCGCTGCGATGGCTGTGAATCCTCGTCCCCTGGGGTGGTGGGGGTGTACGTGCGTATATATGTGATTTGGTGATTCCTGCCTTCCTCAGCCCATCTGTCTTAGCTTCCCAGTGGACACTGGCGTGGATGCCATGTGCTTCTTCAGGGGACCTTCCTGACTTCAGGGATCAAACTCGGGCCTCTTCGCTGCTGCGCTGGCAGGTGGACTGTCTACCGCCGTGCCGCCCGGGCAGCTCGTAATTACACACATACCCCCTCCCTCGTGAGGCTCCCTCCCACCCACACCCTCACCGTGTTCTCAACCAGACAGAGGCCCAGGAGAGAAGGAAAAGGAGGAAAATGTAAAGAAGTAACACCCTTGGCTTGGAGAGATGACAGGGGAAGGAGAGGAGGGAAAGAGGGAAGTAATTGTGTCCATTCAGCAGTAGGGGGTGATGGAGGACAGTGGAACAGAGCTGTTGGTTAGTCCAGCCCAGTCCCCAGAGTGGCCTGTCCATGCCTGTGGTCACGACCCTCAGCAGTTCTGAAGGAAGAGTGTATGCTGCCGGAGCCCAGCGTGGAGATGGGTTTCCGGGGGACAGGTCAGGAGAGGCCTGGGGAGGGATCTCACTGCCCATAGCTGCCTTCCTGTCTTGTACCAAAAGTTTGACTTCAGTTCTAGATTCAAAGGATTCAACAACAAAACAAACCTCTTGTTACACACAATTTCAATTTTTTATAGAAGGTTATTTGACTAAATTTAATAAACAGTCATTAAAAGAAAAGAATAGAAACGATAGAAGTAACCGTGCGTGTGTTACCAGATTGGGCCAGCAGCCTACACCCAGACTCCAGCAGGCTGGGGTCCCGATTGGGAAAGGGTCCCAACTGGGAAAGGGTCCCGATTTGGAAAGGGTCCCGGGCGGTGCGTCTGCCCCATGGGCGATCCTTCAAATTGGAGTTTTGGGGTTTCCTGTTTACAATCTCAGGCCACGAACTGATATCGTGATCAGTCTGTGCTCAGAAATGTAGCTCTGGTTTCACTTTAACTTTCAAAATGCTGTTTGTTTCATCTCTAAGATCTATTAGACCACGAGGGGCTTGCCAGGCCTCCAGGGGCTTAAGAGATTCCAGGACCCATTCCCTTCCTTATCTAGAGTGCCACCTGACTTGCTTGTGCTCGCAGGAGATGCAGGTTTGATCCCTGGGTCAGGAAGATCCCCTGGAGGAGGGCATTGCAACCCACTCCGGTATTCTTGCCTGGAGAGTCTCATGGCCAAGAGGAGCCTGGCGGGCTCCAGTCCATGGGGTCACAGAGTCAGACATGCCTGAGCGCGCGTGGTTGTTACCATCTGTTTGTTTCACCTTGTGTGTCATAAGACTTCTTAGACCCCGAGGGGCTGGCCAGGCCACCTGGAGCTTAAGAGATTCCAGGACCCAGTCCTTTTCTTATCTAGAGTGCCACCTGACTCACTGTGCTCGCAGGCAGGCCTGGAATCCGGGCAGGTCAAGAGCAGGTCAGAGCCCAGCTCCCCACTTCTGAAGCCTGAACAGGACGGTTCTCCGTTTGTTTCCCTGATACTGTCCTCACTACGGTTTGGTCTCCCAGAGCCACGACTTGTGCTTGTCAGCCTCCCTTCCCTGCCGCCGGGTCTCTGCCTGCCTGTGTCTGCCTCCTCCCCTTAGTTTGCCTAAATTACTTTCCCAGCTGATTGTTGTACCCTTGGAATAAAAATGGGAAGAGCTAACATTTAACTGGTAATGCCTGAGACCCTGGCTGCCTTCCGACTGCTCCCGCAGAGTAATCCTTGGGTGACCTCATGGAGAGAGGGCAAGCAAAAGCATAGGGAAGTTGAGTGACTTCCCAGAATCTGACAGTGCTGATGGACAGAGGTCGTCCAGGCCCGGAGTGGGTCCTTTGGGCTGTCTGTGGTTCACTGAGCCCTGGGGAAGCCGGGCTGAGGGGCAGGTCTGCACACGCTGCTCCTCCTGGCCAGGTGTCCTTCTCAGATACAACACGTTCCTCAAAACCGGATTATGGAGTCCCAGAGTGTTTCATTTTGTTAACTTTTGATATTGCAGAATTGCCCTTTGCAGCACACGAGTGCCCTTGCTTCCCAGCGTGCTGGCCACTGCTGCGTTCCTGGGGCTTTTCACCCAGAGGGGGGATCTCAGTGTCTGTCTGTTCTGTTCTGCAGGCGCGCATGTCTTCTGTGTTGCCATTTGATTAGTTCCCACTGCTTTGTACCCCCTCTTGTCTGTTGAGCGCTTTGTGAGTGAAGGGTGAGCGCGTCCATGGTGGGTCGCAGAAGGCTTCTCTGCCCACATGGAGTCTTGCGCTTTCACTGAGGGGCCGGGAAGGAACTGCTCTGCCCAAGAGTGGCAGAGCGGGGGCTGGGCTGCAGCTGGCCTCCCCCTCCAGACCCCCTCCTGCTGTGACCGCGGGGGCAGGGTCCCGGGCAGCGTGCCCACGTGTGCACTCAGGGTGGCGGGGGTCTCCCCAGCCTGGCCTGGGCTCTAACTTTGGGCTGGTGGTTTTGCAGTCAAGACGTTCTCATTACGTGGCCACACCATCTGAGCTCTTCAGTATTCTGCCTTGGGGAGCTCGGTTCCAGCAGGTACCGTGTGGTTTGTAAAATCTGTCCCCAGTTATCTGTAGATTTTAAGTCTGAGTTTTGTTTTTTTTTTCCCCAGTCTTTTGTATTAGAGTTCCACTTTGAACCCAACGACTACTTTACCAATTCAGTCCTGACAAAAACGTACAAGATGAAGTCAGAGCCAGACAAGGCTGATCCATTTTCCTTTGAAGGCCCTGAAATTGTTGACTGTGACGGGTAAGAAGATGCCATTGAGCTTCTTTTTCTGAAACACAGGAGATGGTTTTAAAACGTCACAAGTAAGGTAGAA
This sequence comes from Oryx dammah, assembly GCF_014754425.2. Lineage (NCBI taxonomy): Eukaryota > Metazoa > Chordata > Mammalia > Artiodactyla > Bovidae > Oryx > Oryx dammah. Next base: position 47,001,874 of record NW_024070199.1, read on the forward strand.
GTTAAGAATAAAGCAAGAAGGCTTTTATCTGTTTAAAAGCCCAGCAGAGATGGAAATCAGTGAAAGAATCTCTCCATTTGGGGATGTGACGGCTGGCGCTGGGAAGTGTGTCCTGTGGTTCCCTGGGCCAGCATGTAGGGTGGTGGCCCAGTTTCCCCAATATAATGCGGTCGTTGGGATACTCAGTCTCCCAGAGTGACGCAGAGACCATGGAACTAGTCAGCTCCTCTTGGCAGGGCCCTGGTGAGTGAGTGGCTGGGTCAGTGCAGGGCCGCGTGAGCATGCGTGGTCTCGGGACCCAGCACCTTGGTGCCGTGGTCTTTGGACCACCAGGGAGAGCAGCTTAGAACACGTCCTCTTGGTTGGTTTGAGACACTTTAGGAAGTCATTTTATTCTTGATTGAAGCAGTAACTGAACCAAAGACTTACCCTGATGAATTTCTCTGTGTGAGTGAGTATACAGAGCTTGAGTAAAATTCTGCTTGACTCGGATGGCCAGAATGCTTTAGAAAGATTGTGGCCCAGGCCCAGGCCACCGAGTGAGCCTTCCTCTCCGCGCACTCTCTGTCGGCCAGGGTGACTCAGGTCAGCCCACTGAGGCCCGCCAGCACCCGGAAGCCGAATGTCCTGCACTGGCCGCCAGTCTTGGCAGTGGCCGGCGTGCTTTCCCCATCCAGTCCCACTCACTGAGTTGTCTTGAGACCTTGTGCCTGAGTGGTGGCGTCCTGTGCGCTGTGGGGTCTGTAGAGGGGCAGCAGTGACAAGCTGTTGACCAGGCACGGGCATGGGAAGGACGCGTCTGCGGGGCCGCGCTGTGTGGCCCTCCTGCGCCCAGGGCCTCCGCCGCCTCGAGGAGCGCCCAGTGCCCGCTCGCAGATGCTTGGGTCAAGTTTCCGGTGAAGCGCCGAGCTGTGACCTGCTTGCTGGGCACACGGTGACCACAGTCTTATCCCTGTAGGTGTACCATTGACTGGAAGAAAGGAAAGAACGTAACCGTCAAAACCATCAAGAAAAAGCAGAAACATAAGGGCCGAGGCACCGTCAGAACAATCACCAAGCAAGTCCCCAACGATTCCTTTTTCAACTTCTTCAGCCCTCTGAGAGGTGAGCGGGCTGGGTTGTGGCTCCCATACGGACGCAGACGGAATGCCGGCGACTGTCAGGGTGTCCCCTGGCCCTCTGGCGGGCACGGTGCTGTGGGTTGCCCTGCCAGCTGCGGCTGTCCTGGTGGGCCCATGGGTGCCTGTCCTGGCAGGAAGCCCCCAGGCAGCCCTCAGCCCCGGGGAGGGGCCCACAGGTGCTCTCACACGTGCACAGCTTACAGGTCGTCCCCCAACCCCTCTCAGACTGGGCTGTGGTTTTCTCTGCGCACCTTGGTGTGGAGCGCGAGGCAGTTGGGCGTTAGGTATTGTGACAGACGTGGGCTTTGGGCAGAGTTGGGGCTGGGCAGCAGTGCCTGTCCTCCCCTCCCCCAACTCCAGACCCGAAACGGGGCTCGGAGGGCTGAGAGCACAGTTGCACGGCCGTCTTCATGTGACGTCCTACTCCCGAGAATTCGACAGCCAGACCTACTGGCCGTGCTGGAATACGGACATGAGGGGAGGACACTGTATTTTCCGTGAACAGAAGCCAGTGAGGAAACGGCAGCCCTGCTCCAGGGGATGGTGGCCCTTCGGGCTGTTTGTGGAGGTCGCCCAGTGGCGTCACTGGGCTCTGACCCCAGGCTGCCCATCCCCATTCAGTCCTTTGTTTTTCACTGTTGTGGCTGTTGTCTCGGTTTGTTCCTGAGCCTGAAAGGTCCCAGGGTGTGTCAGTTTAGGGGATAAGATCAGCTGTAAACATGTTTTTCAAATTTCCTTGTTTGGAAAGATCCCTTTCAGAGCCTCGCTTGGGAATGTTGGAGGTTTCCTGTGTGAACTCACCGTGAAGAAGAAGGGGTTTGAATCCTAAATTCACTGAGCTTGTTGGACTTTCAGATAATTAATAGCAACTAAGATGGAATTGGAGAAGGAAATGGCAACCCACTCCAGTATTCTTGCCTGGAGAATCCCAGGGACAGAGGAGCCTAGTGGGCTGCCGTCTATGGGGTCGCACAGAGTCGGACACGACTGAAGCGACTTAGCAGCAGCAGCAGCAAGATGGAATTAAGTGGGCTTGAGGATTTGGGGGGAGTTTAGCAGGGCTCAGAAGCTGCGTTGTGTTGGTTTGTTCAGTTGCTCAGTCGTGTCCAACTCTTTTCAACCCCACGGACCACAGCATGCCAGGCTCCCCATCTTCACCGTCTCCTGGAGCTCGCTCAGACTCAGGTCCACCGAGTCGGTGGCGCCTCCAGCCGTCTCCCCCCCGCCGTCCCTTCCCCTCTTGCCCTGTGCTGCGGCTGCCCAACTCTGAAATGTGTCAGAAGTCGCTAAGTTGTGTACTTGAAGTGGGTGAGTTTTAGGGTGTGTCACTATGGAACAGTCGAGCAAGTGACACGCTCTATGAAAATGAACAGAGGAAGACAGTGGGGAAGGATGATGGAGCGGTCAAGGAAAAAATTAAAATGACTTTTCAGATGTGGGAAACGAACACTGCTTGTCCACGCCCCCTTCAGTGTTAGTCCCACTAAACTGGCCCAGCAGTCAGTGAGCAAGCCCCTGCGATTGCTGCCCCAAGGCCAGAGTACCAGAACCTGCATCTCGCTTGCACGTGAGGCTGGGGGGCCACGCTGGGGGGCTCACACTCCACCGAGGCCCAGACGGCAAGTGCCCCTCGCTGGGCCTGCGCCCCAGGGACAGGCCTCACAGCGCTGGGGCGCCAGGGAGTGGGGGCCCACGCGTGCCCAGCAGGGTGCCCAGCGCACACGGGTCAGGCCTGTTCCTCTGCCGCGCTCGGCTCTGTGCTGGGCTGTCCTGGCGTTTGGCACTGGAGGCTCTGTGGCTCAGCTTCAGTTCGGGGCGTGGGGTGCTGCACCGGCGGCGGCGGTGCTGGCACCCCGCCCACCAGGAGCCGTCCCTGCCCTGCTCCTTTGCAAGCAAGCAGAAGTAGAGTCCCAGCCTAGCTGAGGTGCAGCGCCTCAGTGCCATGAGGAGGGACTTAGCGCTTCCTGTTTTCTGTTGACTCGTCACATGGAGTTACACGAGGTGAAACACCGCCCGAAGCACAGATGCACTGAGACCCTGCAGTCTGGCCCCCGGTGTGCTGTTCCGCTGTTGATACTTTAACCCTTTGCGCGTTCTCTTCTGAAAGTGGCCTTCTCCAGCTGGGTCTGGGGGCCGGGAGACCCTGGGCAGCTTCAGTCTGGGGTGGGAGGAGCAGGTGGGGGGCATCCCGCTTTGGCGATTTCTAGTACACCATGCTGCTTATCTGTCAGCCGAGCGTCCCGTGTGGGCTTTAGAAAGGTATGGTTTGGTTATCTGTGTAATCAGATGTTTTCTTTTTTTGTAGCATCAGGGGATGGAGAATCACTGGTAAGATTTTAAGAGTCTATTCTGCTGTTAAGGCCTATTTCCCGACTAGTTCGCTGCTTCCTTTTTAACCTGTTCCTGCTCCCCTAAAAACCAGGGGTGAACCTGTGTCCATTGCACCGTGGTGTGGGACAGAGGCGTGCTCTGCGGCAGGGTCAGCCGTGTCCTTCAGCCTGCGCCCAGCACTTAACCTGCCTCTCCTGTAATATGGCAGCGCCAGCGCCGGGCACCTTTAAACCAGGTCCCAGGCAGTGGGGTGGGGTCTGGTGAGAGGATGTGACATTCACCCCGTGCAAACAGGTAAGCACTGAGCTTCCCCTCCAGGATGAAGACTCCGAGTTCACGCTAGCCTCCGACTTTGAGATCGGACACTTCTTCCGTGAGCGGATCGTGCCACGTGCTGTGCTCTACTTCACGGGGGAGGCCATCGAGGACGACGACAACGTAGGTGGCCCAGGGCGGGGGTGGCCTGGGGGCCCATGCGGTGGCGGTGCTCTCTGGAGCCTGGGGCGGAAGGCATGGCCGAGGCCTCTTGGAGCAGAGCACCCCGTGCCTGAGTCAGCCTGTGCAGTGGCGCCATTCAGGGTTTCCTCTCAAGACCCACAGGCTCACTGCTGCGTGCAAGGCGTGTGGCTGGGGTGACCCCCAGACATGGGGACTGTCACCCAGCACCACGTGGGGCCTCTCAGAGCCGAGTCATGCTGGCATGTGGCGTGTTGACTACAGAGAGAGAGCCTCACGCTCCACAGGAAGCTGGCTCCCTGGGCCAGCCCTTTCCCGTTGGTCTGGAGGAGCTGGCCTCTCTCAGGCAGAGCTTGGGAGAGGGCCCCCTGAGCCTGCCTGGCCAGCTGTCCCTGAGCCATCGCCCGAGACCGCTCTCCCTGTGGCCACGGCCCGGGGCGCCGCCAGCCTTCTTGCTTGTGGAGAGGTTTCTGTCCTGTCGTGTTCCCGGAAGCGGCTTGGTTGACGTTTACTCCCTTGTGTTGAGCACCCTGGGGTGTCCTTTCTGGTGAGGTCTGGGGGGCTCCCGGCCGAGCAGCAGAAGCCGGGCGGGTCTGCGCTGCTCAGCACCCTTCCTGTGTGCTGCAGGCCCCGGGGCGGCGAGCGTGGGCCAGCCCGGACATGCGGCTGCGTCGCCTGAGACCAGTGGACTTCTTAGGTGCAGTCTGCCCAGCCCCAGGAACCCAGGAACACGGACACACGCATGGCGGATCCGGGGGTCATGAAAGCACCCGGCTTGTTGCTCAAACTTCAGTTTAGGAAATGCTGGTTGTACAGATTGTGATCCAGTGCCATCCAGTAGCACCTTCTCCAGCGAGGGCAGCGTCCTGCACTCTGTCCACTGCGACAGGGCTGGCACTGCATGACGCTGGACGCTGTGAGATACGGCCGTTGGCAGCTGAGGAGCCAGAGGATTGGATTTATCTAATCTGGCCAAGAAAGATCTCGTGGCTGCACACTGGAAACCCCCTCCAGACGAGGGTCCGCAGGCCTTCTGGTGATCATACACCCACCATTGTAAACACCTGATTATGCAGTGTGTGTATTTATTTACTCACAGTACATGCAGGGCAGCTACTCCTGGTGACATCTGTGTCTGTTTTTACTACTGATGCCGTCGGCCACGCACCCCAGGTTCACGGTGTGGTCCAGGGGCTCACTCAGCCTACAGGCCTGGAGCCCCAATTCTGCAGGTTCCCGCATGTGCGCTGGAGCTGACGTAACACCCCAGCTACTCTTCAGGCTTCTGACCCAGGAAGCGCAGTGGTGTGGGGACAGGCATGCATGCGAGCCCCGGTGTCAGACCCGCTCGGAGCCACGCAGGGGCTGGGCGTCATATCGGGGTGGCGTGCATGCAGGCGTTTGGACTTGGGCTGCCACACTCGCGCGGGTCACCTTGCCCGGAGCCTTGGCTCTGCCAGAATTTGAGGTGGCTGCACAGAGCTCTCAGAGGATGGTCCAGGGTGAGACAGTGCCCGTGGAGCCTCAGGAAACTAGCACTTGAGCCTCTGCAAGGCTGGTTCCTGTGAGATGGGCCGCCCAGCACTGTCAGAGGCTGCTCAGGACACGGGTTAGGAAGGAGCCTGCGACGTCCCTACCCCGCTGCTGCTCAGGCCGAGGGGGCGTGCATACCAGGCCCAACACTGCGCTCTGCTGAGTGCCTTTGAGCTGTTGCTGAGGACTGTGGGAAGGGGGCTCCAGGAAGAAAGATGGTGGGAGAAAGCCTGCTCCTTCTGCAGGTGCCTTGTTGATGCAGCCAATGGGGATGAGGTGCACGTAGTTTTGTTTGCTTCTGGGAGCAGCCTCGTATCTGGGGCTCGGCTGGGAGCCTGGCCAGCAGTGTCTTTGGACACGAGAGGTTGGATCCAGGCATTCATTCAGCCACAGTGTTGGAGTGTCTCCTGGCATAGTTTAAACACCAAGGTTCTATTACATTGCTAGATACAGATGAACAGTTTCCCCTTGTCTGAGATGCAGAATGACACTGAGAGTCCTGTGTGTAATGAAACCACGCGGCTGGTTGGCTTAGATCGGACTGTTTCCCGGTTGGACACGGCACACCCCCAAGCTGACCGGCTCCTGTGCCCCACCCCCACCCGTAGTCTTTGTTTGGGGCAGTTTTCAGAGACTTGGCATCCCACAAACGTGGCAGGCCATGGTAGGAAGCTGGCTTCTGCTCGGAGGCCGGGCCACTGTGGACATGGGGCAGGGGCTGGGTCTGGGTCAGGTTGCCACTGCGCTTTGTAAAAATCTCTTTCCTTTCCTTGCAGTTTGAAGAAGGTGAGGAAGGAGAAGAGGAGGTAAGAGCTGGCTCACGTGAGACGCCGTTCCCCGAGGTGGTCCTCGGCCCTCTCTCCTGAGTGGGCGGAGGCTGTGCGGTCTAACTGGCCACGATGCACTTGTCTTGTGGGGACCTGCCCCGGAGGCCCTTGGCCCTGGCGAGCACTTGCTAAGACGCGGCAGATGAGTGGCAGTGTTGAGTTGGACCCTGCAGTTGGCTTATGAAAGTGCATCTTACAAAATAACCATAGAGCAAACAAAATCCACTTGTTCAGCAGTATGTTTATTTCAGGGTCATCTGTGAGAAAAGTGTCCAAAGGAGGGATTTGGTTGAGTGTTGGTGATAATGGTTGTAGCCGATTTCCTTGTGAATCAGAGGAGTCCTGTCTGTTCAGCCCGTTGTCCCTCCTTTTGATGCAGGAGTTAGAAGGAGATGAGGAAGCAGAAGATGACGACGACACCGAGGTTAACCCCAAGGTGAGTTGTCGGGAATTCCCGCACCTGTGTCTGCGACGCTGCTGAGCTTTTAAAACGCATTCCTAGCTTTGAGCCAGGCTGTTATGAACACGTGCCTGTCATTCTCTAATTAGGAAAGTGAAAATTGTGCCAGAAATATACTCGGATGACGAGCTGCTTAGATACCTGAAAACAATTTGAGTGTTGAATGGCTTTCCAGCTCTTTCTCAAGTCTGTGCCTTATTTATGTAAACTTACTCTGTACGTTCCTAAGCTTTATGGTATAGTTGGCAGCATGAATAAATCTTTTTGTCTTGTGTTTGTTTTTGGAAAAAGTCGAGAGATAGGGTTTGGTTTGTCTTAATGACTAGAATAAAGGGGCAGTAGGCATAATTTCACAGTTGTAACTAGACTGAGACTAGTGAGCAGATACGTCTCAGTAGCTTAGATAATTTGAAATATACCAGGAAGCTTTGCCAAAACCAACAAAGAAACAGCTGATGAGGATGAGTGGCAGTCCCAGTAATTTTACACATATGTGAGATTTAACCTGCCGTCTCGGGTGAGCGTACACCAAGGAGCTTGCCACTTCACACGTACTTTACATACAGAGCTGTTTTAATGCTGTTCTAAAGCTGTATGGAGAGCCACTTTTCATGTGCTCACATGAAATTTATGGCTCACCTGCCTCTTAGGACTAAGCGTATCACAGCCTCCAGAAGACTAGCTGTGCTCGGCGCTGTGGGCTCTAAGTAGACGTGGTTGGCAGTCTACCCCGCTCGGGCCCGAGGCTGGCCTCGTGTAACCGGGTCTGAGCGCTCCGTGGCACCAGCTGTGTCTACGAGGGGACGCTCACAGTGGTGCTTCCTTCTGGGGAAGGGTGTGAGTGCGTCTACCACCTCAGCGTACCGTGTAGGTACTGCTCTGGGCACGGGCTCGGACACATTCATCTTTTCTGAGCCAGCCTGTCCCTTTTGCGGTGGAACCAACACGCCAGGGCCCTGAGTGCCTCGGCCCTCGCCGTCAGGTGAGGAGCAGTGCCCTGCCTGCGCCCAGGTGTATGTGCCTGGCTGGCGTGCAGCCCTCGGGGGCCTGAGGCCCACGTTCACAGTGGGATTCCAGGCCAGAGGCAGACGGCTCCGGCGTCCGCCCCCGACTCCAGGGCCCGCCTGCCGCCCGTGCCCCACGGCACTGAGGCTGCTCGCTCCTCCTGTCCTGTCGTCTCTCCCGTCGTCGTCCGCCTCTTCTCTCCATGGCCAGGCCTCCTGTCCTCTCTCATGTCTGGTCCTTGTAGAAGAGCCGCCTCACCTGCTGACCACAGGAGGAGGGGACGGCCAGCGCTAACCCTTCATGAGGGCCTCGGTGTGTTTCGCCGGTTGGGGGCGGACGAGAGGGACCGGGGCTCGTGGTGTGCGGGCCTCTTGTCAGCCACGCCGCGGGGTCCGGTCTGGTCCTCTGGGGCCGTGCCGGGACACTGCTGTCTCTCGGTGCCCCTCTTGAGAGGGCTCTCAAGTCAGTCTGCCATGGGCAGGGGGCCACACAAGAGGGGCCGTGTGGGCGTTAGAGGAGCAGGTCTGGGCGTGAGGTTCCCCACCTCAAGGTTGGTGTTTCGTAGCCCTGTGCACCGTGAGAAACTGTGGCTCTTTCCTCCTGTTTAACTTTGTGCATTTCATTTTCTCTCATGCTGATGGTTCCTTTCAATTTTTTTCCCCATTTAGGTGTAATTTTTGTCTGTTAATCATTCATACGTTTCTAGGTAAGGTGGAATTCCATTCATTCATATCTTCCAAACGTGTGGTCTGTGTTGTGTTACAATGCCACGCTGTGACTGGTAGCGTGTCCGGGACGCTCGGCACGTGCGGGGCTGCACGGGGCTTTCTGAGAGCGGGTGTGCACTTTGAAAACCAGCCGACAGAAACCACATCGGCTCCTGCTGGCCGAGCCCAGGGTTTGTTGCCAACCAGGTAGTGGTGGTGTCACTGGTGTGTCTCTGTTGACAGTGGGGCTGCCCCCCCCCCAACATCCCTCCTACCCCTGCTCCCCGCCCCCAGTAAGAGGACAGAATAAGGGGCTGGGGCCAGAATGCCCGGGCCCCCAGCAGGGCCAGCCTGCCGCCCACTGCGATTTTCTTTCCCCCATTCCACATGTGTCTGTTGCTCGGTCATGCTTCTTAAGTTCAGGTGTCGTGCAGACTGGCAGGGGGTAAAGGGTGGACGTCAATGTGCCAGAATGTTCTGCCTTGGGAGCTGCTGGTGCCAGCATCCCGTTGGCATTGGTGAGTGCTGTGGAGGTTGCCGAGGTGTGTGCGGCTCGAGTAAGAGAACCGGCTCCAGACCGAGGCCGTCCGCCCTGGCCCCTGCGGGGCCCGCTCCTCATGGCTCTGCCCATGTCACGAGTCCCCCTCACAGGCTCTGCTGTTGGCTCCTGTGGGAAAGGGAGGGAGTTGCGCACAGGAGACCCGTGTGAAGCTGAGGTGGCAGTGTTGGCATCTATGCGGGAGCAGGGCTCCCAGACTGCGCTGGTGTAGGGGGCTCCTGGAAGAGCAGAGCTGTGTCTGCACCTCAGAGCTGGAGAGGGCATCTGTCTGCCTCACCTCCCTTCACTCAGGCGGGCTGGCTTTCTTAGGGCAGGCAGGCGGACGCAGCTACAGAAGTCTTTGGTGGGTGACGTGCATACCCACCCTGGGTGCCGTCTGAGGAGTTAGAGCGGTCGTGTCGCCTTGCTCTTGGCCCCCACTGGCTGTGTTGTCCGAGGGATGTCACCCAGCCCGTTGGGCCTGAAGCCCCTCTGCGCCCCGCCCCCAGCCGGTGAAGTGGGCTGTCTGTGAGCAGCCCAGCGTGTCCTCTGGCAGAACCAGACGCTCACGCCGTTGAGCGTCTGTCTCCAGGTCCAGAGCCCCCGTGGAGGAGGCTGCTCCCAGGACTGGGCCACCAGCGCTGAGGCTGGGTCGGGTCGGTGGGGGCCTACCCTCTCAGGCAGTGGCTATCTGTGAAGGGCTTTCTCCTAAACGCCCCCAGCGGGCAGGGGGTTGGCTCTCTCGTCCCTTGATGACCGGGCTTTTGACAGCTCGTGCCGTGAGGGCGGGAGCTCCTGCAGGTTGTTTTGGCCTCACAGGCCAGAACCTGGTGTTTTCTTGACAGAGCTCACTCACGGGACTGCAGGGCTCTGTGTCAGTGCTCCAGCCCGGAAGTGGCGTCCGTGCAGACGCTGGCCTGGGGTGGGGCTGTGCGTGGTCTTTGGGAGGCAACGTGCTGCAGGCCGCCCCACTCCCCCGCCTGGTGAGCTCCCCTCTGCCTCCCCCACCGCCACGCCCACCCCCACCGCCCGTCCTGGCCTTGGGACAGCCAGTTCCCGCCAGCGTCTGCAGCCCCCGAGGTGAACAGTTGGTGCTGCATGCTCGTGGCAGAGAAGCTGTGGCCCTGGAGACGGCGCGCTGAGTTGCGTGCTGCTCCATGTGACATGGCGTCCCATCTGCCCACTGTGTCCATTTCCCTAGAGGGAGGTGGTGCCGCGTCCTGGGCCCACCCCCTCGGCCTTAGCTCTCCAGCCTGGAGACACACGCCTCCCTTTGTCCCCAGACAGCTGCACGCCACTGCCCCAGCCCGGAGCACCTCTGCACCCCCAGTGAGTCTGGAACCAGCCTCTGAGCCCCGTGGCCACATGTCCGGGCTGTCTCCAGGCCCCCTTTGAGATGACAGTTTGAGTTAGGTCTCTTCCAAGAAGAACTCGTCAGGGTGCTCGCTCTGGGCCCAGGCTCCAGGTGGTATTCCTGGGGAGCGTGTGATGAGGCGCTGTTAGCCCAGTGCTGCGGGGGCCCGGGGCCAGGCCTGGAGGGGGCATCCCGCTTGGCCCTGTGCTCATGCACTTGGCGGGAGGGGCTCAGCCCGGGGCCTGCGCTCACTGGTTTGCCTCTGGGCATCCTTCACACGTGGGCTTTTCGTCCCGCAAGTGTGGGTTCTCACAGGATGGCTTGCTAATCCTCAGCATTAGTTGTTACCCCAGATGTTTCTTTTAAACTGTGTGATGCCAGTCTTCTTAGACTCTTGGACATGCCAGGTTATATTCAGAGTAATTTGTCATCTTCCAAGCCAGAAATCATGGGTTCCTGTTGAGTGAATCATTGGCTCAGAAGTATTGGTAAAATCGCTGTCTGTCTCTGAGGCTCTTGTGGTCTCCACACAAAATTCATGGGGTTGCTAACCAGGTTGAAACGCTGTGAGCTGTTCTCCGTTAGACTGGAGTCAAGTGAGACGACTCTGGGGAGTGGTCTCCCGCGCCCTCTTCTGAAGGCCGGCGCGCCCGCTGTGGGGCTCCTGGGAGGGTCGGGCTTGGTCTGTGGAGCTTGGGGGCCCCTCATCCACTGTCATGCCTTGTCGCTGTCAGTAAGTGGAGCTCTGAGGCCTGGGCTCGGGGACAGCTGTGCCCCAGGCAGGACCCTGAAGCCCGGTCCATCCGTGCCCAGAGCCGGGCCTTCCCGCTGGGCTGGGCGCTGCTCTGGTTTATCACTCTGTGCCACTGAAGGACCTCCCCTCACCCTCAGATCCTCCTGGGACAGTTAGGGTGTCTTTAAACAAGAAAAGGCAGCCCCACTGTGCCCTTGTTTCTGGGAAGTTAGCTTATTTTTTTTGTTACTATTTTCAAAGTGTATGTTAGCAACCAGTTTTTTAGTCAGAACAAGTGAAGTATTGAGTCTTTGTTTTCGTTGTTGGATGGAGATGCGTGCTGACGGGTTGCCCGGTTCTCTACAGTCTCGTTTTCTCTCGTTGACAGAAGGAGCCCAGCCAGCCCTCGGAGTGCAAGCAGCAGTGAGGCGCCCGCGTGGACAGTGCTCACACCTAACTCGTTTTCAAGTGCATGATTTTCACTTTAACTTCTTCTTTTACTTTATTATTTTGCTTAACCTGTACAGTGGCAGCTCAGATGCATTTCAGAGATAGGAGGTTTAATTCCAGCACCCTCTACGGCCTCGGGCACAGCTCAGTGGACTCACCCAGCCCTGCCTTGGGGAGGGCCCTGCAGATCGCATTGGGGAATCACTGGACGCCAAGGGCACGTGTCCAGGGGTGTGGTCCAGGGCATCTAGAACTGGCTCAGCCTCCGCCATGAAGACGCCCACGCGCCGTCTCCAGTCCCGGCAGCGCCAGCGCGGGTGGCCGCCCTCCTCACACTGCTCTGTCTTTAGTTTTATTTTCCTCAGGACTGACCCTGAGGCTCCAGCTTTTGTGGTCCGTCTCGTATTTATTTTATCTTTCACGCTGGTGACGGCTTGGGGTGTCGTTCAAGTTTCTGAGACCCTGTGGGGACCAGACACCCGGTGCCCTGAGCCGGACGTGCTGGTCAGGCTGCAGACCCTGCGGAAGAAGCTGCTCCCTCAGGACACGCGGACCATGCTTGGCCTTGGGGACGGGGGTGGGGCTGTGGGCAGAACCAGGGTTTGCCAGGCTCGCGAGGAGGGGCTCCGGCCGGCAAGCACGGCTTTCCTCCGTAGTGCGACACGTCTTGCTTTCTCGTAGCTCCCATTTCTTGGCCCCACACTCATTTTGTCTTAAAAGCCTTGGGTTCCGAGCGAGCTGTCCTTGGTGGCGTGTGGGTTTTCAGTGTGTGACCTCTGGCCCAGGGAGTTCAGGCTGTGGCCAGGCTGTAGAGTGCTCAGCCTTACTTAACAATACATTTGTAACTGAATACAGTGTTTTCAATTTGTACAGAATAGTTAGAATATTCTATTAAAGTTGTGAACCATGGACCCAGCGTGTGTGTCTTCCTTGGGGGGCCGCGGCGGGTGGGACTGCAGGACGCCAGACTGGGGTGCTGGGTGTGGGCGGATCCAGGGCTTCGGGACTCCTGGTTTGTCCTTGTTCCTGAGGCGCGTTTCCCTGTCGATGGGTTGGGGTCCCCGTCCCTGAACCCAGCAAAGAGTCATTTCTCAGCATTTGCAGGTTTGCACCCTCTAGGTTGGAAGGTTCCAGAAGGGACGCTTCCTGAGGGAGAGCCGTGTGCCGTCGGTCTTCTGGCCGCTGCTTTTCCGGGGTTTCCTCCCGCCCCTTCTCAGGAGCAGGAGCTCTTCCCAGAAAAGACGCTTCCGGCGTGAGGGCCGCGTCTCCGCAGGCCTTTCTGGTTTCCGGTGTTTGCGGCGCCCAGGGAGGCGGGAGGCGCCAGGGTGGGCAGGCAGGTGGCTGGCCTCGCCCCCGTCCTCACAGGGGTCCAGCTCACGCGACGCCCGCCTCCCTCCAGGGCCAGAAAGGGGAGGCTGTGAGGGAGGGTGGGAAGCGCGGAGCATGGCTGAACGTGGGTTCAGGGACGACTGTAGAGCTGGAAGGTCTTCACTGAAGTGTCTGCGTGGCCAAGCCTCAGACCCCAGCAGTGGGCGGTGGGGACCCTTGCCCGCGCCCGCCCCAGAGGCCCTCAAGGAGAGGCTGCCTTGTTCCCACCCACACGCAGCCAGTAGCCCATCCTTGGAGAGTGTGAGGCCGCACATCCCCACCCTGTCCCCCCAGGAGCCCCCACTCCAGGCTGGCTGCTGTTATCGCCGACCCGGGGCACTCCATGACCGCGCTGATGCAGGAGCCGACAGGGCGGTGGCGCAGGGCACTGTGCCCGGGGGGCCTGCAGGAGGCGAGCAGACGCCATGGCGCAGGGGGCACCTTATCTCGCTGCCGCTGGTGCCTCTCCCGTGTCCTCAGCAGCGGGCGATGGACCCAGGTTCACACCCGAAGCAGTGGCTCCACCCTGAGCGCAGAAGGATGCTGGGCGAGTCAGGCGAGCAGCTGCTCTTCGTACGTTGGTGGACAGTGGTGAGCGTGTGGCAGGTTGGTGTGACGAGAGCCAGAGGAGACGGTTAGGTTCTCTGCCCAGCACCTTGTAGGCTTCAGGAGAGGAGGTGTGTGTCACCTGGGTGCGAGTCTGTGGACATGGTTCGCGGTTTGAGATGGCCACAGGGTGGGGCGGCCCCTCACTCACCCCCAGGAGACAGGAAGGGTCGAGTCCCCTCCCTTGACGAACTCCTGGCCACACAGGACCAAGGCACCGCCCTGCCCGTGGGGAACATATGGGGTGTGTTGGGAGGAACAGAACCTATGTGGTGAACACACTTATGTGTGAGTGCACACCAGAGCATGGAAACGGGTGTGAGTGCAACTGGTACATGGGAAAGCCTGTGTGTGAGTGCAACAGGTGCATGGGAACGTGTGTGAATGCACACCAGTGCATGGGAGTACCTGTGCGTGAGTGCACACTGCTGCATGGGAACAACTGTGTGTGCACAACAGTGGACGGGAGCACCTGTGCGTGAGTACACACTGGTCCATCGAAAGTCTGGTGAGTGCACACTGGTGCGTGGGAGCGCCCGTGCGTGAGTGCACACCAGTGCGTGGGTGTCCAGTCATCCCATGTGGAGGCCCCCAGCTCAACAGGAGGCTGGACGGAGGCGCTGCAGATGGGAGAAGCACTGGGATGGCCCCTTTCTGCGTCCCCTCTGGGGAACTGTGTGGCAGACGAAGTGGGTTCACCTCCGGACAGTCGGGGTGGAGGGCGGCATGTTGGGGTTACTCAATGCGGCACTGGGTTTTGTTTCCCTTGTGGGGTAGGAAGGGTGGGTGAGGGTGCCCGGCGCTGGGGCCTCAGGCTGCCGCTTGGCTGTTCTGGGTACACTTGGCAAGACTGCCGCGCGGAGCCCTGCAAATGTGCCCTCCCCACCGAGCACTGGGGCTCTGACTCCACGGCTACGGCCCCTCAACGGGCCCCCGGGTTCGATCAGGCCTTGCCATTGCAGCTGGAAGGTCACAGAGCATCCAGCAGCATTGCCCAGAGCCATCAGCCTGGAGGCAGCAGGGCGGTGGCACTCGTGGTGGCACTCGGCTCTGCCTGGGCCCAGCGCTGCCTGTACAGACAGGCCTCCGCCTCTGCCCCCTGACTGCCGCGGGCCAGGTAGAGCTTTGATGGCCTGGGCGCCCGCCCGGCCTTCACGACACTCCTCAGGGGTCCCCTCCCTCCTGTGGTCTCTGCCGTGAGGCTCCCCACGCCCTCCTTGCTCTGTCGCAGGCCCCAGGGCCTGGTTTCCTGCCTCCCTCAGGGCCCGCGTCTCATCTGTCACTGCGTCCTCAAAACCCAGGGGTGGACTCCAGGTCCAGTGGCCACTCTGACCCCCTCCTCTGCCAGCCTCGGCACCCCAGCTTCTGGGAGACGCGCGGCCCAGCGCCCAGGCCTTGGGGTAGGAGCCCCCAGCTGAAGGCGGCCGCAGTGGCCGTGCACCCCGCATGGGGTGACCCTTGACAGCAGGAGCCCAACGACACGGGGGTCTCAGAAGTGTCACCTGAGTGGGTGGGGCCTGGGACGTGTGTGCACACGTCGCATGGGGAGGTGTGGTTGTACACATCACTGTAGCTGAGTTTTCAAACAAGCCCCACAGATGAGGCTGGTTCCACTTAAAACTCTGGTTTGCTTTTACGGGTTAGGGGTTTTGGCCCCAGGGCCTGGTGGCCGGCCTGCTTTGTCGGTTCATGGCCTCCACTCGGGGCCAGGGCCCCCACAGAGCTCCCTTATCCCAGGGCCCAGCTGTCCCCCCAGGCCCCCGGATTCCCCCTTCAGTCTAGGCCGTGACAGGGCCAAGCTGACTCAACGCAGTGGTTCCTGCTCCCTGAACTCTTCCCAACCAGCGGGGTGGGGTTGGGTGGGCTCGCCCCGGAGCTGGGCAACTAGGCTGGACAGAGGGGGGTGTGGAGCCCAGGGTAGGATCTCTGGCCTACCGTCCACTCAGTCTCTCCTCCCTACTCCCCTTTACTGCCTCCAAGAGTCCAGTGGGCCAGGCAATGCTGGCTGGGCTGCAGAGGCCCGGTGGGACAGGGACCACCTCCAGCTGCGCCGCCAGCCAGGCCCCTGGTGGACGCAGGCGCTGTGCCGGGGGCTGGGCCCTGCAGGAGGGCGCAGTCCCGAGCATGGGTGGCCCTTGGCTAACAGCCACCGCGCCTGACTCGGGCCCCTGCCTCCAAGCCCTCGTGAGCAGCTTCCTTCCTGTGGGAGCAGACATTCCCCCTGGCCCCAGGCTCAGAGGGCAGGGCCACGTGGGCAGCAGGAGCCCATGACCCCAGACCCAGGCACCCCCCCACTCCTCCCCCCCGGAGTCGCTGGCAGGCAGTCCCCGACAGCGGGAGCTCCGGGACCCTCCTGGCCCGGGCAGGCCTCTGAACTCGCCCTGATGCTCTGGACACCTCGGCCTCCCCCTCACAGCCCTGGAGCCTGTCTGTGGATTCCCACTAGGCGCTGGCCCTGCAGAACCCCATGAGTCCCACCTCCTCAGGCCACTGGAAAGGTGCAGCCCGGCTACACTCCGAGGCCAAGGCACCGTGGTGTGCCTGGGTGCAGCCTCCGCCCGCTCCAAGGTGTCACTGCCGGCCCAGTCACCAGCCCATCTGGGCACGCCGACAGCTCGGAGAGGCGGCCAGACGTGGCTTTCTGTGACAAGCCGATAACCCTGGCCCAGCTGGGACCCACGCTCGTGGAGCCTGTGGCGCTCGCTGAGGCCACAGACAGCCCCTGTGGGCTCCTTCCCCGGGGGCTCCCCAGGGCCCCTCTTGCAGTCTAGCATGCCTACCCAGCTACGGCCTGCCCAGGTCTCGGTTCTGCATCTGGGCCTGAGAGGACCCATCATTTCCTGCCCTGGGGATTCAGGGAGGGGAAGCTGGGGTGCGAGGCCAGAACCGCCTCCTTCCCAGACCCTGAGTACAGGGCTGGCTGCCCACACCACCTCCCCAGAGCCTGCGGGCTCAGAGCCCAGGGCCTCCATGGGGCTCGGGCATCCTGGGGACAGAGGCTCCTGGGGGCGGCGCTGGGCCTCCGCGAGGCTGGGGCGTCCTCCTGGGGACAGAGGCTCCTGGGGGTGGTGCTGGGCCCCTGCGAGACGGGTGTCCTCCCGCCTCAGGACATTCCAGGGCGGGGCAGGGCAGATGGCTGCAGAAAAGGGTAGGGTGGGCAGGAGGCAGGGGAGTGGGTGCCAGGACCCTGGTCCTCAAAGTGGGAGGTACAAGGGGACACCTGAGAGCATGAGGTGCCTGGGCTGGTCTGAGGGGGCCCAGGGACCCAGGGCCAGGGCCATGGGTGGGGGCCGAGATGGGGCTGGCGGCTGGCAGGGGCCTCGTGTAGAGACCTGCCCGAGACCAGTGCCCAGCGAGAGGCCGATGCGCCAAAGAAAGCAGAGCCTCCACCCAGAGCAAGGGCTGAGGGGACCCCCTGGCCAGGTCCCTCCCCAGGGCTGGTCCACTATCAGCCGCCTCCTGGGGCGGCCCAGGCCCCTCGGAACGTCCCGAGCCTGCTCTCCTCGCCTCTGGCTCCCCGCCTGGCCAGGAAGTGTTTACTGCCAGACCACGAGGGGCTCCGTCTCCTTGTCCACGCCTGGGGAGAGCCAGGTGATGTGGAGAACCCCTGCTCACCTTGAGGACCCAGCTCAGAGTCACCGGTGGTCTCGGCACCGGTGGTCTCCACCTGTGGTCAGCTGATGACCCCATCACTCTGTCTCACACGGGCTCTCATCTGCCAGCCACCTGGCTGCAGGCCCGGGGGAGGGTGAGAGTGGGTGGGCGGGGTTGGGGGCAGGCTCACCATCAGGCCCCCTGCGGGCCATGTCTGTCCTGGGGAGGCTGTCACAAACGACCACAAAGTGTGGAGGCCAGAAGTCCTGGATCAAGGTGTTGGTGGGACCACGTCCCCTGCCAAGGTGCTACAGGAGGGTCCTCCCGCCTCCTCAGTACTTGAACTGAGAACTCCCAGATGTACAAGTTGGGTTTCAAAGAGGCAGAGGAACCAGACGTCAAATTGCCAACATCCACTGGATCATCGAAAAAGCAAGAGAGTTCCAGGAAAACATCTACTTCTGTTTTATTGACTACTCCAAAGCCTTTGACTGTGTGGATCCAAACAAACTGGAAAATTCTTAACGATGGGAATACAGACCACCATATCTGTCTCCTGAGAAATCTGTATGTGGGTCAAGAAGCAACACTTAGAACTGGACATGGTACAACGGACTGGTTCAGAATTGGGAAAGGAGTGTGACAAGGCTGTATGCTGTCACACTGCTTATTTAACTTATATGCAGAGTAAAGTGTTAGTTGCTTACTCACGTCCAACTCTTTGCAACCCCATGGACTGTAGCCCGTCTGGTTCCTCTGTCGGTGTAATTCTCCAGGCAAGAATACCCGAGTGGGGAGCCGTTCCCTTCTCCAGGGGATCTTCCCAACCCAGGGACTGAACCCAGGTCTCCTGCATTGCAGGCAGATTCCTTACCATCTGAGCCACCACGGATGCCTTATATGCCTGGCACATCAAGCAAAATGCCAGGCTGGATGAGTCACAAGCTGGAATCAAGACTGTCTGCAGAAATATAAAAAACCTCAGATATGCAGGTGATACCACTCTAATGGCAAAACGTGAGGGGAACCTAAAAACCCCTTGATGAAGGCGAAAAGCTTTTTTTCCACAAAGCTGGCTTGAAACTCAACGTTCAAAAAACTAAGATCACGGCATCTGGTTCTGTCAGTTCACTTCAGTTGCTCAGTTGTGTCCAACTATTTGCAACCCCATGAACTACAGCACACCAGGCTTCCCTGTCCATCACCAACTTCTGGAGTTTATTCAAGCTCATGTCCTTCGAGTCGGTGATGCCATCCAACCATCTTATCCTCTGTTGTCCCCTTCTCCTCCTGCCTTCAATCTTTTTCAGCACTTTTCAGGGTCTTTTCCAGTAAGTCAGTTCTTCACAGCAGGTGGTTAAAGAATTGGAGCTTCAGCTTCAGCATCAGTCCTTCCAATATATATTCAGGACTGATTTCCTTTAAGAGTGACTGGTTTGATCTCCTTGCAGTCCAAGGAACTCTTAAGAGTTTTCTCCAACACCACAGTTCAAGAGCAGCTCAGCTTTTCTTTTATGGTCCAACTCTCATATCCATACATGACTATTAGAAAACCCATGTGTGACTAGCTGGATCTTTGTCGGCAAAGTAATATCTCTGCTTTTTAATATGCTGTCTAGGTTGGTCATAGGTTTTCTTCTCAGGAGCAAGCATGTTTTAATTTCACGGCTGCAGTCACCATCTGCAGTGATTTTGGAGCCCAAGAAAATAAAATCTCTCACTGTTTCCGCTGTTTCTCCATCTATTTAACTGCACTGGAGCAGTCAATGACACCCCAAGTTGTGTGCTTGGTGAGAGCCAGCTTGAGGTCATGCCCGGCAATCCCAGAGGGCTTCCTGGAGGAGGGGGACTTCCAGGCAGGGGAGCAGGGCCGTTCCTCAGGGCCGTTCCTGAGCACTGCCACCCGCAGGAAGAACATGGCAAGGAGCCCCAGGCTCGGGGCTGCCATGACGCACAGCTTCCTCACAGGCTGCCCTTTGCCAGGCTGGTTGTGCTGGAGCCTGGAGGCCTGGCCTCGTCACCGCAGGGAAATGACCTCATGAGGAGTTTTGAAGAGGCGCCCTTGCTCCTCCCCCGCCTGCCTGACACCCTCACCCAGCTGGGAAGGAAGGCAGGAGTCCCCAGCCGGATGTTTGGGGACCAGTCTCTGTCTGCCTGCTGGAAGGGGGTCCCCTCGGCTCCCTGTGAATCCCGGAAGCGGCCCTTGGATAAATATTAGTAAACTTGGCTCAGACCAGTGCTGCCTGACGCCGGTGTTGTGAGGCAGGGCCCCGCAAACACCCCCCAGCCAGCGCCCGCTCAGCCCCTGAGCAGAGCCAGTTCCTGCACCCAGGCTCGGTGCGCGGTAGGGTGCGTTTGAGGCCCACTGGCTGGCTGTGTGACCTCTGCTGAGTCACTCAACTCCTCTGAGACCCCTTCTCCATTCCTTGCAGAACCAAGAAAGCCTCCCCAGTGGCCCCCAGCTCGCGGGGTGACCCGGAGGAAGAAAGCAGGACCCACACTGGCCTCCCCAAAGTGCCAGGCCCCATCTCTCAGGCCAGGGCCCCTCCGCCCCCAGCACCAACTCAGCCCAGAACCCACTGGGGCCAGAGCTCCTTGTGGGTGAAGCCCGAGTCCACACCGCGCGCCTCTGTCTTGGGCAGGAAGCCAGCCTGGCGGGCCCTCCCTGCTATCAAACAGCTCGGGAGGTGTCCCCCTAGAAGACCCTCACAGGGGTCGCAAGGTGAGCCCTTTGCTTTGTCCTCACATTCCGAGGACCCTCCGACCGGCCTGCATGGGAGGTGGGAGCAGGGTCCCCTCCTTGCTCCAGGCCCATGCTGGCCTGGCTGAGTCAGGCAGGCAGACCTCCGGCTGGTGGGGGTGCAGCTGCCTGGTGGGGGTGGGGAGGGTGCCGGTGGACTCCCACCCGATGACCTGCCCTTCCAGCTCCTGCGGACCCTCCTTCAGGACACCGCCCCCAGGCCGCTGGTCACTGGCTGGCCCTGGGGGTACCTGGCCAGTGGGGACAGGGAAGAGCGCCAGGTGGGCCTGCTGATCACCGCCCGCCTGGCCTCACCTGGACTGCAAGTCCTCCACACCCTTCCTGCCTCTCTCAGCTCGTCCTCCCCAGGGCTTCCACTCCACATCTGAGAAAAGGGGCATGAAGAATGCCCCCCGGGACCTGGCTCAGCTGGCTCCTCAGGAAGCCCTCTCTGGCACCCTGGCCCCCCCAGGGAGACTGCCAAGCCGTCCTCTCGGCCCCACGACCCCCAGCGCCCTCCCCACGCCGAGTGCTCCCCAGGCAGGCAGGGTTCCTTCCTTCTCCTCCAGGCCGCAGCACCGGCCAGGCCTGCAGGTACCCAGGAAATGCTCAAGCGACGCTGAGTGTCTGTGGTGGGCCTCATCCTGACTGAGCTTCCACTGCTTGGCGCCTGGGTCAGAGTAATGGCCAGAGGGCCTCAGAGGGGTCCAGGCAGGGCGCCAGGCACCCAGCCAGCTCACAGTGGCCCCCTAGAGGCAGTGGTGGAGAGCTCGGCCCTGGTCTGCCTCCCTGCGTCCCCCAAAAGCCCAGGACACAGAACCTTGGGAAGGAGGGTCAGCAGTCTCACCATTATCAGCTCTGCTGGGATGCTCTCAGCGATGGGGAATTCACCCCTTACATCTCTGCCCTTGCTGCCTTGAGGGGAGCTGTGTCTCCCCGCTCCCCACCCACCCTGTGCTTGCTTCATCCTTGGCCTGCTCCCCTGCTCTGCGAGCCTGCCGATTCCTGCTCTCCCATGCTGCCCGCAACCTGACCAGCGGGCCCTGTGCTTGCTCTCTGCTCCCTTCCACAGGCCAGAGTTCTGGGCCCAACTCCACCTCTCAGCTGCCCCGCTTCCACACCCCTGTCCATCCACTCAGGCCTGGCCCGAGCCGCCCATCTGAGCCAGCCAGTGGCACCCCTTATTCCTCATGGTGACCCTGCAGGGCCCGGGCTGGGAGGAGGCAGGGCCAGGGCAGGTGGCGGAGGGCCGGCTGGCTCAGGGTGGGCCTGCACCCAGGAGGTCCCACCTGTGCCTTCATGCTCCGCCTTCGCTGCCTTGGTTCTTAATCCTTTTTGAACCAGAGTACCTGCGTTTCCACTTTGCACCAGGAGGTGGGGTGGCTGTCACACCCAACAGGACTCAGCTCACCTTGCTCCCTTCGCTTTGCAGTACCTGCCCAGGTCATACCCAGGTAGGCTGTTTTGAAAGTGGGGGCCCTGGAGCAGGTGGGGCCCTCACAGATGAGATCCCCTCTGTGGGCTGGACTCCCACACCTGGGAACCCGGCAGGAGCTAGCAATCACTTCCTGCTCCTGTTAAACCCTGTAAAAGACGATGGTGAAAAAGACTAGTCTGGCTGGCAGGCCATGACTCGGTGGCCCCCAGCCCAGCCCAGGCCGGCCCCCTCCCCGGGCAGGCACCACCCCCTGGGCTGCCAGGCCCTCCAGCAGGTCCCCGTGTGTCTGCCCTACACCCCCACAGTGGAGCGGCCTGGAGGGCCTGGGAGGAGGGCTGGCCCAGGACGGGAGCTGGAGCAGCCTCACCTGCCTCACGCCTACTGGACACTATGGGGAGCTGTTCTAGCACTTTCCGTGGGTTGCCAAATCGAACAAGTGGCTGTTGTCTCTTAACGGAGTGAAAACTGAAGCTCCCGACACCTGCTTTCCGCCGGCCCGAACCCAGGAGGAGAGAGCCGGCGGGCGGCAAGGTGGGAGATCGGGTCGGCTGGGGCAGAGGTCCTAGAGGGTCTCCCCAGGAGGGACCCCCGGACGTGGCGGAATGGGGCAACCGCTGCCTCTGCGCCACAAGCCCTGCGCTGGGTGTCAGGGGGCCTGGAAGGTGGGGGTCTGGGCCCCGCCATCACCCTCCCCGGGCCGGCCTGCGCCGCGGGCGCTTGCCCGGGTCTCCCGGGCAGTGAGTCACAGCGGGCAGGGCCGGCCACCGCGCATTCCTCCGTGGGGCCGGCGTCCGGGGCGGGGTGAGGACCGTGAGTCGCCCCACCGGGCCGGGGGTGGGGGTTGGAGCGCCGGGGAATCGAGGGAGCGGGGCGCAGGCTGCAGACACGTGGACTGGGAAGCCCGGGGCGAGGATGCTGTGTGCAGCCCCGGGGCGAGCGCGGCGGGCGCGGAGGGCGAGGACGGCGGGGGGCGGGGCCGGGGGCGTGCCGGGGGGGGGGGGGCGGAGCGCGCCAGGCGCGGCCACTATAAAGGCGGCTCCCACGCCGCCGGAGTGCATCGCTCACTCTGCCATCCGTCGCTCGTGCGTTGTCTCCCTCCAACTGTCAAGCTGGCGAACATGAGGAGCCCGGGAGAGGTGCTGAGAGAGGGCGAGCTGGAAAAGCGAAGCGACAGCCTGTTCCAGGTGTGGAAGAAGAAGCGCGGCGTGCTCACCACCGACCGCCTGAGGCTGTTCCCCACCGGCCCCGGCGCGCGCCCCAAGGAGCTGCGTTTCCACTCCATCCTCAAGGTGGACTGCGTGGAGCGCACCGGCAAGTACGTCTACTTCACCATCGTCACCACCGACCACAAGGAGATCGACTTCCGCTGCGCGGGCGAGAGCTACTGGAACGCGTCCATCACGCTGGCGCTCATCGACTTTCAGAACCGCCGCGCCCTGCAAGACTTCCGCAGCCGCCGCGAGCGCGCTGCGGCCGCCGCGGCCGCCGCGGCCGCCGCGGCCGCCGCGGAGCAGGAGCCCGAGGCCGGGGCGGGCGGCCAGTCCTAAGTCCCGCCGCGGTGAGTGCCGGCCGTCCGCTCGCCCGCGGCACGCGGTGGTGGGGGAGGACGATTTCGATCTCGGACGTCGGGTGGAGGTCCTGCCCCGTCTAGGTGTCAAGAGGGGACTGGGTGCCGCGCCATCGCGGCGCGCCTGGGGCGCGCGGCAGGAGATATCGCTTTCACCTTCGTTGTAGGGGCCTCGGGATACCAACAGGCTGGACCCTGGCTGGCTCAGCCCCCGGGCTCGGGCACAGCTCCCTGAATCCTTTCTCTCTCCACAGGACCATGCGGGCCTCACCTTCGGGAATCCAGAAGATGCCCGGGGAGACGGGAGCCCCGACAGCACCTAATTGCTGACCGGGGCAAGGATATAGCCCGGTGCTACTCTATCTACTTCACACACAATCATCTTTCCGTGCTGATTCACTGAGCCTCACAGAGCCCGCTGAGCGGGGAAGCTAAATTATTAGCTATCTATATGGCAACGCACTCCAGTATTCTTGCCTGGAGAATCCCATGGGCAGAGAAGTCTGGTGGGCGACAGTCCACGGGGTCGCAAACAGTCGGACACGACTGAGCGGCTTCACTCACTATGTATTTATTTCGATGGTACATGTATCCAACCCATCTGTCTTAATGTTTGTATTCCACCACCATTCCAATAAATCACTTGATTCATTCTCTTTTCTATCAGCAAGTGTGTGGTGCAGTGAGCTTTGTGTGGGAGGGGAGTCGGTGGTCCCTTCAGCGGGTGTTGTGGGGGGAGTGGCCACCCCAGGTGTCGGAAGGGCAAGGAAACACGCTTTGAGTGCTCACAGTCATCTCCCAGACCCTGGTCACCCTCTCCCAAGGTGGGGGAGTGCTCCCCGGGCGGCTCTGGCTCACTCCGGGTGTGAATGGGGAAGCTGGGACCCTGCTTGCTGACCAACTGGCCCTGTGTGGCCCGCGTACCTCCCCATCCAAGCGGTTCTTGCGTGCCTGACCTCAGCTGCCCCCTCCCGCCCCCTCTTGCTCACCTGCCCATTCCTGAAAGGAAGACCTCAGGCCTCTGACTCCCCACCTGCTGCTCTCCTCTTAACCCCATCCCGGGCTGGACCAGCTGTCAGGCCCTGCTGGCCCGTACCTGACGCATTGGGCCAGCGAGGTGGCCAGTGCTTCTGGGCAAACGGAAGAGCAGTCTGCATCCTGGGCAGGAGGCTGAGGCCTCCGAGGGGCCCGGGATGTGTCCTCAGGAGGGAGGCCTGAGATTTCTGACCAGTGGGCAGCTTCCGCCCTTCCAACTCTGGAAGTGGGGTGTCCAGAGTTGCCCCCCAAGCCTTGGGATGGGAGGGGAGATGTGTCCTTCCACCTAGAAGTTCTGTTGGTGATGAAGAAGCCAAGGATGGGAGAACAAGATGGGACACCGATCCTGGCCTGGCTAGGGCACCTTCACACCACCTTTGTGGCTGGAGGGAGCCGGGTGTGGGGGTGGGAGATGCCGAGGTGGGGGCAGTGAAGGGCCCCAGTTGGGCCTTAATGTCGCTCTTACCCTGGACTGGGGTGGGGGCCACCATCACAGGCTTCCTGACTCACTGGGTCGCTGGGGTCAGGCTTGGGGGGGGGGCAGTCCTGCTGGGAGGCTGGGTGCTGGGTCCAGAGAAGAAACCATTCCTTCGATGAATGTTTTCCTCCACAACAACACTGTGAGGCCCCAGGGCAAATGGGAGGGGGCTCCTCCAGAGAGGCGAGGCCAGCTCCAGGGCCCCCACTGGCCTAGGGGCACCTCCAGCCCGCGCCACCCTGGAGATCTCTCCCGCCAGAACCTCTGGTGGATGACGGAAGTCAGGGAGTGAGGCCCTGGTGCCCCACCAGTTCCTGGTGGGGCTCACGGGGGCGGGGTCCGACCTGAGCCTTGGGGCTGGGAGAGTGTATGTGTGTTTGTGTGGTGTGTGTGTGTGTGTGTGTGTGTGTGTGTGTGTGAGAGAGAGAGAGTGAAAGCGCGCACGCGTGTGGATCTCGGCTCTCGGAGTCTCCTCCAGGAGGGGCCATGGAATATTCCAAGTTTAATAGCTTTTGTTAAAAGTAGCCTGTGGGGGAAGGGTGGCCTTCCTGGTCTCAAGGGCGACTGCAGACACCCAACAAGGTTGTCCTCTCCATGCTGGTTCTCAGCGCGGCAGGCCTCCCTGTGTCTGCTGCCCTTTTGCCACGGGACTTGGACTGGAGGTGGGGGATGGCAGAGGAACGGCTCCCCGGTTCTCAAGCCTGGAGGCCTGGCTCTCTACCTGCTGGGCTCCCCAACATGAAACGAGGGTTCTCTTCTTAGAACTCTCCCCAAGCCTCAAATGGCTGACCTTTTAAAACGACCCTGTCCTCTTTCTGTTCACCAGTGGAAGCAATTTCAAGGGCTATGGAGGGTGTGCAGGCAGAGTGTGCTTGGCAAGGGGTCGGCATTGGGGCTGCGCAGAGAGCTCCATCTCTAGGGATGCGGGCAGAGTCGTCTGGATGGCAGCAGGAAGGATTCCTTGCTGGCTTGGGTGGTGGACTCCAGGGCTGGGACCCACCTCACACTGGGATGCTCTTGGGCGATTCTTCTCTCCCTGGACCCCTGGGGCCCAGCTGCAGGCCTTCTCCTCCAGGAAGCCCTCTAGCCTCCAAAGCGGCACCCCACCCCCTCCCTAGACCCCCTGTCCAGCAGGCAGGAGCCTGCAGAAACCAGGCTGCGAGGTCCCAAGGGAGTTTATTGCCAGTCTGCCTGGGGGCCAAGGTCACTGGGCTCTGTCCATCTTCCGGGGCACAGGCTGCCTCCAGAGCACCAGAAGGACGATGAAGTTGACGGTGAACTGCACATAGCCGAAGACGGGGACGCCGAAGCTACGGTACAGGAGGCCGCCCAGGGTGGGCCCCAGGGTCCGCGTCAGTGGCTGCACAGAGGCGCAGAGGCCCAGCATGGTTCCTGCGGCGGGGAAGGGCGGGTCAAGTCCGGCCTGGCCAGTCCCTGAGCATCACTGCCCCAGCGGCCCATGTTCTGGACACGGCCCAGGCCTCCCTGTCAGGCCTCCCTCCGCTCCGCACCCCAGCTCGCTCCACCTGGCCTGCCTGCCGGTCTGCCCCCTGCGGGCCACGCGTGGGGAGCACTGCGGCCTCCAGATGTGGTGCCTCTGCCCTGCTCCAGAAAGTGCCCAAGCACAGGAGGAGCCTGGGAGCAGGGCCCCAGGTCGTGGGCCAGGCGCCACCCCACGCCAGCCTGCCAGGGACACAGCACCCCAACCCAGCTCGGCCCAGCCTGGGGAGGCCCCCATGTGGGGGCTGGGCTGGGGTGCAATGTGGGCCACGATACACTCCAGGGCACCCCCGTGACCTTTACTGCCCTCGAGTGGACTGGAGGGAACACCCCACAAGGCCAGGGACGGGGTTTAGGTGCTCAAAGGACGCCCCCTTCTTTGCAGCTGCTCCCCAGGCTCACCTAGCTGCCTGCACCCCTTCTACCTGAAACCCCTATCTCTACCCTCCCCTTGTCAGCTGTGCCCTATGTGGGCCACCAAGCAACGTGTGCCCCCAGGTCCAGGCTGCGAGGTCCTCAGAGGCTCCTCTCCGGCGCTGGAAAGCCCCGCCCGCCCGTGGACCAGTTGGGTGTGGCCTGGCGAGGCCCCGCCCAGGCTCAGGGCCGGCGTCGGGGGAATTTCAGAGCAGCCCCTCCCACCGCCCACAGGCCCTGCAGACACCAGGGAGCAATTACCGCCCCCTCTGCCTTCTCCAGTTCCCAGGCTGGCGCTGGGAACCAGCTCTGGCTCCTTCCGAGTTGAGGGGTGGTGCCCCTGGCACCTGGGCCCGCTCCTCTTGCTTCCTTGCAGGCCCTGCCCTCATCTCTCCAGGTCTTCCCCTCCTTCTTCCTCCTGGCCTCTGGGCAGAGTCGGCTCACTGCCTCCAGGAAGCCCTCCAGGACCAGTCTAGCCTCCCAAGACCACAAAGTCAGATCTAGGGGACCCTGGGGGTTTCCAAGGCAGCCCTGAGGAGACGCCTTGTCCGGCAGCCTCCCCACTGTCAGCGGGGCCTCTGAATCTGTCTGCCCCTCCTGGACATGCAGTTGGATGGACAGAGGGTCAGCTGGGGCCCTGAGCTCTCTGGCCCTGCTGCTGCAGAGGCCTTTGACCGCAGCCAGCCCACAGGAGCCCCTGGCCTTGACCAGCACTATGCATAGGGCAGTGTGGGGCGGGAGCCTGGGGAACATCAGGTCCAGGGACCGCCCCGCCCCCCCAGTCCAGATTGGAAACTCCCCTGCCTCCAGAAGGAAGGCGGGCTGCAGAGTGGGACTCAGGGGTCTGTGTCTGGGGGTGTCTGAGCCCCACTGGGGGGCCCAGGGGCTTCTTAGACTAAGGCTGCTGTGAGCCTTCAGTCCCTGGTCCCTTGGGAGGCACCTGAGCCTGTGCCGGCAGGGATCGGGAGGTGTCCTGGTGCTGGCCCCACCTCCTTTGGCCTCCTGCCATTCTCTGTGCCTGGCCCTCTTCCTAACCAGCCTCCGCAGCAGCCTTTCCGAGCCTCACCCCACACCCTGGCTCAGCGGGGGCCAGCCTGGGATGCCATCTTTCCTCCCCTTTTTAGTGAAACCCTGTGCATACTTCAGCCAAGCCAGATGCCACCTCCAGGAAGCCCTCCTCCCTTCCCCCAGGCTGGCCTGGGGCTGATCAGCAGGGCCTGGTGTAGGGTTGGCTGGGCTAGGTGGCGGGCAGGATTCTCACCGGAACCCTCTTGCGGGCCGCCACCCTGACCCTGCCCACTCAGACCCCTGGCCACCCATCCTACCCAGTGCCCACTTGGTCCCCACTCAGGGCAGCTGCTCTGCCCCAAACTGCTCATCAAGCTCCCCAGAGATCAGGGCCGGGGAGTCCCCCAGGGACTGCCCTTCACCCGGCCCGGGGACCTCACTCACCCGTGTCTGAGGTCGAGACAGCCTTGGTCAGCATGCTGTCGGTGACCACGTTGAGGGCACACAGGCTGAAGACCAGGCCAGGCATCAGGAGGCAGAAGTGGAAGACGTTGGCCATCAGTGCCTGGCGGGAGGCAGGTGGAGGCTGCGGTGACTGGGGGAGTCGCCCACCCCTGAGGTCCCGCTGAGGTGGTCCTGAGTGGGAGTTGGGGGCAAGAGAGCCCCGGGGCTCAAATGCAGACTGGGCACCTGAGGAGGGTCAGCGGAGAGGGCCTGGGACCCTGCTCTTCTCAAGGATAGTGGGACGGGGGGTGTCTCTCACCATAGCCAGTCCCACCAGGCTGAAGACCAGCACGCTGGCCCGGAGCAGGGCTCCCTCGGAGAAGTGGCTGCTCAGCCGCCCGATGACCAGGCCCTGGATGACCTGGGTGAGGGCGAGAGGGCAGAGGTGGGCATGGCTGGGCCTGGGAGGGCGTCTGGGCTGCGGCTGGCTTGGGGGCCTCCCCCGCTGCCCACGACCCCTGGGGCCCTGCCACGTTCTGGGGAGACGAGGCCTGCAGCCTGGGGGTCTCACACATGTGCACACATGCACCCACCCATGCACACACATGCTCCCCATGCAGAAACTAGTGCGTCTCTGCTGTTTCAGGTGTGATGGAAGTGAAAGTGTTAGTCGCTCAGTCATGTCCGACTCTGCAACCCCATGGATCGTAGCCCGCCAGGCTCCTGTGTCCGTGGGCTTCTCCAGGCAAGAATACTGGAGTGGGTTGCCATTTCCTTCTCTAGACGATCTTCCGGATCCAGGAATCGAACCTGGGCCTCCTGCGTCGCAGGCAGATTCTTTTCCATCTGAGCCACCAGGGAGACCCTGAAAGGGCCGGTTACCTCCTGACAGGGATCTGGGAGGCCGAGACGATGGGGCGAGAAGCTCACAGTGTGGCCCTGAGTCCAGCCCTGGGGCCCTGGGCAGCCCCCTCCCGTGTGCCCTGGCCCACCACCACACTCCTCTGCTCCCTCTCGGCTCTCTGGTCTGGGAGCTGGGAGCTGCCACAAATGGGGAGGCTAGGGCACGTGGGGGCGGGCGGTGGAGGGGGCTGGACTGGAACGTGAGCCCAGGGCCCTGGTGGCCGTGTGGGGTCCTCCAGCAGCTGGCCCTTTTGAGGCCTGGCCCTGGCAGGCAGGCGCCTCGGCCACCACCTACTGGGGCCAGGGTCTGGGCCAGCGGGCCGCTACTCGCATGATGACTGGGTAAACTGAGGCCTGGGGTCCCAGAGTGGGGTGGGGTGGAGTGCAGGCTGGTGGGCTTGTCCTGAGCCTGGGCAGGAGAGGAGGGGGCCACAGGCTCCCCGAGAGACCCCCCCCCACCGACTATTGCTCAGCCCTCCACCTCCAGCTTTGTCCTCCTTGTCCTGCCCTCCACTACCCCCCACCAGCTCAGCCCCAGGGTCAGCCAGCCAGGGGCTGGGTTAAAGTTCAGCTCCCCTTCCTGCTCTCAGCTCCTCCCCATGGGGGTGGGATGAAAAGCCCAGAGCAGGGACACCCTTGACACCTGGGATGTGACTCAGAGGACAAGCCCAGCCCACAGGCCATTCCCAGGCCGGGGTGAGGCTCCCTAGCTGGTCCCTGCCTCTTCCACCAGGCAGGCAGGAAGTGCCCGGGGTAACCGTGAGGCTGGAGCAGCGCCCACTGGAGCTGGGGGTCAGTGTCCCTCTGGGCTGTGTGACCTGGGGTTGGGCTGTGTCCAGCCCCGTGGACCAGGAGGGAGCCCTCTTCTTGCTGCCTGCCTGGCATCATGAAACTGTCTCAAACTACAACCAAGGGTGTCCTTTAAAAAAAGATCCCACTTTCACACTTGCTTATCTTCATTTTGTTTGTTTAAAGGGAAGATCTACTTGACAAGTTTCTTTTAGTACTTGACACCCCAGAGGAAATCAACAAACCAGGAGCGAGACTGAAATCCGTCTCCACTCTTCATACAGACCCCGAGACCAGGACCCTGATGTGCTGGGAGTCAGCTCTCCGTTTTCCCATTAACTTAAAAAAAAGCCTAAGCTTTCATGCCTTCCAGGTTATTACATGAAACCAGAGTTAGTAAACTAGTAACTAGAGTTAGGCAGAAATTTCACTTTCTCCCAACCCTCCCACCTGGAGACCCTGTCCGCTCACCCAGCCCACTCCCTGCCTCCCTGGCCCGAATGGCCACCACCTCCCCCAAGGTCACACAGGCACAGGCACCCAGTTGCCCCTGCCCACCCCTGTTCTAACACAGCCTAGGGGCAGGGGCAGCCAGCTGGTAAGGCCACACTCGGCCTCCACGAGGCCCCACCCACAGCGAGGACATCTGAGTAAATCCAGGTCCTTCTTGGCTTTGCAGCCCACCCCCACGCAGGCGTTCAGAGCACAGTCCTCTCCCCTCTGGCCGTCCGAGCCACCCCAGGGCCTTTGCACCTGCAGCCCCTCCCTGCGTGAGGCTTTCTCCCTCCGGGCCTCTCCCTGGGCCGCGGGAGAGCCCCCAGCTGGCAGGCCTCCCCCACTGAAGCAGCAATCACTGCCCTGACAAGGGCCCTGATTCGCCTGGGTTTTGTCTCCCCTGACCCACCAGACACCTAGGTGGTGGGGGCTTGTCTCTGTTCCCCCTGCAGGACACAAGCTCCATCCCTGCAGTGGCCTAAGAGCTCAGTGGGGGGCCTCCCAGGAGGGTTCTCGAGGGACAGAGGGCTGCAAGCACCCCCCAGGGGAGGAGAGTGAGTGCCATCCCTTCCAGGTTAGGACCACCTGGGCTGTCCTCATTGAGATCCCAACCCCAAGGATCCTCACACGCAGGCAGCTGGGGGGCGCGGCGAGCCCCTTGTGTGGGGCAGGAAGAGCGTTGCCAGGGCAGCTTCAGCAGCAGCAGGTTCCCCTCCCCAGACCCACGGTGGCCAGCCCTACCCTGGATGGGATGGAGGTGACAAAGGCCTTCTCTACAGACACAGCTCGGGGCCTCAGCTGCCCCCACCTTCGCCGCAGGACTGAAGGCCTGAGGCCCAGCACCCGGCCGCTCTGCAGGCTCCCCCTCCTCAGGCCCCTCTCCCTGGTGGGCCTGTGGGTGGGTCCCCAGGCGGCACCCAGGCTCCCCCCAACTCCCCTGTCCACCCCATCATCACAGGCACCGGAGACCCTGGCCCATCTCGGCAGGCCCACCCTCACCCTGCACCAGGCTCAAGGCTATCAAGGTCCATCCCTGGGGGTCTCAAGGGGTCTGCCAACTTCAGCCAGGGCCTGGCCTCGGTCTCCTGGCCTCAGGGAGCCCAGGATGAGCTCAGGCCCCCGGCAGGCTGAGAGCAGCTCTTTATTTTACTTGTTTAATATATATATATTTTTAAATTTAAAAAACTGTTATTCATTTATTTTTGGCTGCAACACACACATGCGGGATCTCAGCTCCCGCACCCAAGGATCCAACCTGCGCCCCCTAGAGTGGAAGCCTGGGGTCCTAACCACTGGACCGTCAGGGACGTCCCGGGAGGGGCCGTTTAGAACAAGGCTCCAGTGGCCCCCAGTTCAGAGCATCCGCGTTATTGTTTTCTGTCTGTTTCCCCCACCAGCCTGGCACTTCCCAGTCCACGCAGCTAGGCCCAGTGCGGGGTCGGGGCCGGCCCCTCCCCGGAATGGCTATTTCAGTCCGGGGTCCAACCCAGCCCCAGGCCCAGAGGCTAGGGCGGCAGATGGCCTGGAGGTGCTGGGACCGCCACCCGCTTCCGGAGAGGTTCAGTGCTCCCTCCGCCGTCCGCCAGATCCCAGAATAGCCCCTCCCGCGCGCCGGCTGTCAGGCAGACGTCCCGGGGGGTGGCAGGCACGTCGCCACCTGTCCCCACCACAGTCGCACCGCCAGTGGGCAGGCATGGGGCACGCAGAGCCCGGCCGTTCTCCTGATCACGCGCCCCCCATGGGGGTCCACTCCCCACCCCCAGCTGGCCTGGCACCACTGGTACCCTGGTGGATGTGGGGAGGGCCGTGGGCCTCTGACGTCCTTCCTGATGGGAGGTTGAGGGCTCGCCAGTCCCCACTGTGGATGAAGCTCCGCTCTCACCTCTCAGATGGGACCCCCTCGGGCAGATGGATGGGCAGAGAGTGTGTGTGTGTGCGTGCTAAGTGGCTTCAGTTATGTCCAACTCTGTGCAACCCTGTGGGCCATAGCGGGCCAGGCTCCTCTGTCCATGAGATTTCCCAGGCAAGGATGCTGGAGTGGGTTGCCATGCCCTCCTCCAGGGGATCTGCCCGACCTAGAGGTCAAACCTGTGTCTCTTAGGCCTCCCGCGTTGGCAGGTGGGTTCTTTACCGCTAGCGCCGTCTGCAAGGCTCGGGCAGACAGGGCACATGGGTGCAGAAGCAGGTGTGGGAGCCGTGAGCAGGGAGGGGGGACAAGCCAGAAGTAAAGGTGGACGGAACGCCCGAAAGGTGGGCACGCAGGGTGGCTCCCGTGCTGCTCAGAAGCCGAGGGCTGGTTTGCGAGGCCCTGGGACCCTGGGAGTGCCGGGAGCCCATCCGCCTGGTCCGCCCGGCACCCACTCACCATCTGGAGGACCCCGAAGAAGGACATGAGGTAGCCGGCCTGGGCAGCCTCCAGCTGGAAGAAGTCCATGGAGATGATGGAGAACATGACCATGAAGAGCCCTGGGCGGGCAGGGGTCAGGGGTCAGAGGTCAGTGGTCAGGGCTGTGCAGCCGTGCCTGTCTAGCCCCCTGACAGTTGGCCTGCCAGGGCACCAGGGTCCTGCCCATGGTGACCGGCTCAGGGAGGACCGGTGCGAGCCTTCCCCGAGGTCCTCCCTGGCGGGTCTGCCCCACGGGGCCGCCGTGGGCAGTGAGTGAGAAGGTGCCCAGAGTTGCCCTTGCCCAGGGTGGGCAGACCCCAAGGCCCTCTGGAGGGCTGAGGGGATGGGAGGCCAGGGGACCCCGGGCATGCACGGTGGGAGGGTTTGGCCCCAGAACTGAGGTCGATGACCTGGGTTCCCATCACCCTGCCCCCCTGAGTGTTCTGGGGGCAGGTGAGCTGGGAGGGGCTCCCCCGATGGCAGCGGGGGCATTTCTGCAGAGAAGGAGTTAACCCTTTAGCGCCCATGTGGGAACGCCTGAGTGCTTGTGAGTGAGGCCTCACAGTTGTTCTCTGCAAGGTTTCCTGGGTTGGAGGACCCCCGACACGCGCTCGGAGGGGTCACTCCTGGGCCTGACGGTGCTCAGGGGCACCCTCAAGCCCCCGGGAAGGGAATCAGGGGTGGGCGGAATGCGTGTGTCCCCCTGCAAACCCACTGTCTTCTCTCTGACTGTCCCGAGAGGCCTCAGAAGCCGCTGGGCAGGGCAGCGAGAGCTTTTGTGAAGCAGGGGTGACTGGGGCCTGAGGCGAGGGGGAGACCCTCGGTCTGTCCTCCTCCTGGCCCCAGGGTGGCCAGGCGTGCACCAACCAGTGGGCCGCACCCTCCCTGGGACGGATGTGGGCCTGGGGCCCAGGGGGGTGCTTGGAGCATGAGAGGCCGGGCAGAGGAAGGGCTGTGCTCCGGCCGCAGACCCTGGGACTCCCGGCCGCGGACCCCCGGGACTCTGGGCTATGGACCCTGGAACTCCCAGCGGCAGACCCTGGGACTCCCGGCCGCAGACCCCTGGAACTCTAGGCCGCGGATCTCGGAACTCCCGGCTGCAGACCCTGGAACTCTAGGCCATGGACCGTGGAACCCCCGGCCACGGACCCCCGGGACCCTAGGCCGCGGACCCCTGGGACTTTGGGCCACGGACCCCGGAACTCCCAGCTGCAGACCTCGGAACTCTAGGCCGTGGACACTCCCAGCCGCGGACCCCAGAACTCCCGGCCGCCCTGGCCCGCCCTGGACTCACCTATGGGGAGGCCACAGATGACCTTGACCAGAAACACCGGCAGGACGCCTGGCTGCAGCAGCAGGCGGGTGATGGCCTTCAGATCAAACACGCTGGCTTTGGGTTTCCCTGCGGCACGCGGAGGGGCCGTCAGCCCACCGGACAGCGGCTGGATGCCCCCGGCCCTGTGGGCCCATTGCTCGGGGCACAGCCCCTGCCACCACAGCTGCTCTGGCTCGCTGTGGTCTTGGCAGTGTCCCTGAGGGAGGGCTGGGCTGGGGGAGCACGGGCCCCAGGAGCACGGGCCTCACTCCTCACACTGGCTGCATCCCGAAGGGGCATACCTGGGGGCTGTAACTGGCCAGGTGCGTCTGGTAGGGACGCCCTGCTGGGACATGCCTTGTGGGCATCTGGACCAGGGTACCTCCTGGGGCTCACCTGGCAGGGCTCACCTGGCAGGGTGGTCTGGGTGTGGGCGCTGGCCCCCTTGGTGCTGGCTGGGATGCAGGTGACGCTGAGGAGGGCTCCCAGGAGGGTGACCACAAGGGCCACGATGACCGGACACTGAGTCCTGGGGGCGGCACCAGTGGTCATGGGGCTCAGGCCCCAGGGCGCGCGGGCCCCCTGCCCCTTCGGCCGCACTGGGGCTTGGACAGCTTCTTCTCAGCTCGTGCCCCACCCCTCACACCTCCCCAGGCTTCGGTCTGGAGGGCGAGACACGGGACCCTCAGGGCGCATTCATTAGGGGACGGGTGAAGGAACAGACCCTCCCGTCCCTGGGGGTCTCAGGGTGGGCGGCCGTGGGGGCGGGATGCTGAGCCCCAGAGGGGCAGGGGCAGGGGCCTGGAGTGGGCAGCCACGGTCCTGGGGACGCACAGCTCCCGGCCTGTGAGGGGTGAGAAGGCTCCCGAAGGACAGGGTTGCTGTGAGCCCTGGGGGCCGTGTTTGGGGAATGGACCCAGCAAGGGGGATGCCCCCAGACTCCCCCGGACACCCCTGGCAGCGCCAAGAGTCCTGCCCACCCTGGGGAGTAGGACACCGAGGCTCCCGGGGGAAAGACCCGGTCCCCAGAGCCCTCTGGCCTCTGCCTCGGCGGGACTGGAGGGGCTGCCCAGCATGGAGGCTGAGAAGGCGACCATTGCCCTGGGTGAAAGGTGCGGTACTGGCTCACAGTGAGTAGGGTGCCAGGAGGCACTGGGGCCAGGGCACCAGGAGCGGCCGGAGATACTGGCCCCGACGTGCCTGGTGGGCCAGGGCCTGGCTTTGAGTCTCAGCCCCACGCGCCCACATGGAAGGCCGTGGGACTCCCGTGGGCCCATCTGTGTCTGGGGGGCCGTCAGCCCTCCCTGCCCTCCTGGGGAGGACAGGCCAGCACTTAGTGGGTCTCAGGAGGCCCCACTTCCAGGAGGGCGTTGGGCAGGCTGGGCCTGCAGGGTGGGGGGCCTTTGGCCCCTAAAGACCCAGGACACAGCCCTTAGGGCACCTGCCCACCTGCCCGCGCTCCCACCAAGGCTGTGATTCAGACTCTCCCCTTGGCTTTCACTTCTGAGGGCGTGCTTCCCCTCCATGGGTCAGCACAGGGACACTCAGCCTGTGACCCCCCGGGACCACAAGGGCGGGCCTCAGCCTCCAGCGCCAGGCAGGCCGTGCGTGTCAGCCGGGAGAAAGGGCACTGGGGCCTGGCCCTTCTGACTGTCCCTGCCTCCTCCTGAAGGCTAGAGGAGAGAAACGGGAGCTTCTTACTGAGCCAGGCTGCATGGACCTCCAGGCCTGGGCACGGCAGAACACCCTGCCCCTCCACAGCAGAGCAAACTCCCATACATCCTGCAAGGCCCTCTGTGAGGCCCTGCCCTCCTCCACAGCGGGTACCCTATCCCCTGAGAAGGGCTCTACTCCAGGGCCACTATCCGCCCCCCTGGGTGGGGGGGCCTGGGCGGGACCCTCCTCTGAGACCCCTGTGGGCCAGACTGTGGACCAAACGGACGACAGCTGTCCTGGCCCAGACCCCATCAGTGTCCTGGGAGAGGCTCCCTGTGCCCTCAGACAGGGCAGCCACGAGCTGCCCCTGACTCTCCTCGGATTTCAGAGAGAGGACTCTCCCGCCCCAGCTCCAGCACAGGTGCCCACTCGTGCACATTCACAGCTCCCCGGGGAGCCCCGGGGAGGACAGGGGTCTCCTCCACAGGGGATCAGGGAAGCCTGTGGGGACTCCATACCAGAGAGGCTGGGCCCCGGCTGCCCTCATTTCTGGGCTGGGGCCTGCCGGGGCTTATACCGCTGGTCAGGGCTGCAGTGGGCCCTGAACCCCACCCCTCCCCACGGGCCCATCTCTGGTTCCCTGGCTGATGCCCACTGCCCGGGATGTGGAACATTTGGGCTTTCTGGCTGCCCGGGTTCTGGACAAATGGGTGTGTCCATTGGCTGCCAGGTGGGAAAGGTCAGAGGACCCAGGACGCCTCTGGGAGAGGACCCTGGACATCCCATGTGGGTGGGTTTGGACCCCACAGCCCCTTCCCCCAGATGGCAGGGACACGCCAGCCCTGGTAGCCAGAGAGAAGGGCCTTTTCTTCAAGACTGTGGCCTCCGAGGCCCACACGTCACTGCTCTAGGCCTGCCCGGGCAAGGACAAAACCAGCTTTCTTTGCCAGAGGCCCCGGAAATGCGTGAGAGCAGAGGCGGGCACTTAGATGGTTATTCTGGGAGGCTAGTGACAAGTGAGGGGTGGGCAGCTGGGCGCCAGGCCCCTTCTCTGGGGGTTCTCTCCTGTCCCGTGTGGGGCGGCCAGTGAACTGAAGGGGCACGGGGCCGATGGCCGGCCCTGGGAGGGCGTGGAGGCCCCCGCTGCCCGGGGAGGCTGGGGTGTCCTTCTGCACGCACAGCGCTCTCCGATTCCCCCGGACAAGACGGCAGAAAGGAGAGTGGAGGATGGGAGGAAGCTGCCTACGGTGGGGTCTTCTCAGTGGGGACGCCCCCCCGCCTCCTGCCCCAACTCACTGCTGCTCTGTTGTCAGCGCACCCCGAGTCTGCCTCCGGCCCGGGCACCTCTGGGGTGCAGCTCAGGCAGGTGGGGCTCTGGGCCATCTGGCGCCTGGCTCACTGGACCGTTTTTATTTAATACAAACTGGGTGTGGGCCCCGAGGCAGGCAGGTTCGCGCCTTTGTCCACTCACTCCCTCTTGCTTTTGGTCGGATGGGTTGACGGGAGACTGAACGGACAGACCCTAGAGACCCTCGAAGGCCCTGGGTCGGACTCAGGGCGCCGAGCTCTGTCCCTTCTCGGTGGCTAGCTTGCTGGGTGACCACCTTTCCTCAGATACCAGTGAGGGCTGAGCTCCCGGAGGCCCTCCCGGGCTCCAAGGTGCCTGTTTCCCGCCGGGGGATGCCTCTGGAACCGGCCACGGCTGGTTGCGGCTGCCACGGGCACTGGTCAAATGTCAGCAGCCGCAAAAACATTGCCTTTCATCCTTATCTCAGGGCCCGGAATCTGCCGATCTGACCTTATCAGGCGAGCGGAAGGCCTGTCCATCTGCTCACCCCGTGTGAGCCCTGCTCACTCATCCTCTCTGCCCGACACCGGCCAGCTCCCGCCCCACTCGGAGGTGACCACTCCTCATCAGCCTGGAGCTGCCCTCCCCATCAGCTCCAGGGCCCCCAGGGGGTACTGCTCTTGCCAAGGTCCCCCTCAGGGCCTCCCGACCTGCGCACCCTGATCCTGTCCCTCCTGGAGGGGCCTGGGGTCAGCTGGGCCCAGCTTCAGGTGGAGCCTGGCTATGAGGGGCCTCCTGGAGTCACCAGCCACCTGGTCTGAACTTGGGGGGAGAAGCCCCCTGTCCTAGCTGAGCCCTGGCCCACCGCACTGTGGGTAGTAACGGGTCTGACAATGGATGCCTTAAGGGGCCACCCCTGACTCAGCCCCCCTTTGGCTTCAAGTGCCAAAAAACAGCCCTAAAGCCATGTCCGGCCTAATCCTTCACGGTCCAGCCTCTGTGCCCACCAAGCCTCTGCCTACGCAGGTCCCTAGGCAAGCCCCCAGCTCCTTCCACCTTTGCGCGGGCTTTCCCAGAGCCCTGTCCAGCCGACAGGTCTAAGCTGAGGTCCAGCCCCACTAATCTCAGCCATTCGTGCCCCGTCTGTGGACCCCCGAGGGCCTGACACACCGGGGTCCGTCTGCAGGACCTGCATGACCCCCGGGTGGGGAGGCAACACGGCCTCGGTGAGCCGGGGCAAGAGGCGGTGGAGCAGGCAGCCTGGCTGTCCTGAGTCTCCTCAAAGCCACTTGGGGCAGCCCCAGTGTCTGCTCATTAACCCCAGATTTTCACTGGGCTGGGAGCCTTCCATCAGCAGGGTGAGGGTTTCCCGTCCCCTTGTCCAGGGGCTAAGGTATGGTCCTGGGGGAGACCAGCCTTCCCAGGCCTCCAGATAAGGAGGGGGTCACACTGACCAGGTCACAGGGCCCTTTGGGCATGGGATCGCTTAGCGCCCAGAAAGGCTGGCCAGGGACACTGAACCCAGCTTGGCCTGACCTCTAAGGCCTGTGGCTGGGGGCGCTCCCAGCCCCGGCTTGGATAAGTAGCATGCCCGGGTGGGTCACCTCTAGGGGAACAGAGCCCTTGGTGCTGGCCTGCGGGCTCAGTGATATCTGTGACTGTGGGGCAGCCCCTCAGTGCCCAGAGGAGCAGGGGGTCCTGCAGAGACCCCCACGCTAAGTCTAGCCTCGGGCCTGGGCTTGCACGCTCAGCAGCGCCTGACAGGTGGCCGCTGTTTCTCAAACACCTGAGCCGTTCCCCCGGACTCGCCCCCCCCACCCTGCCAGGACCCAGCTGCGGTGGGCTAGGCAGGCTAGTGCTGCCCACCCCAGGGGCACGCGGCCCCTCTTGGGGGAGGGGGTGGTGGAGGCCTCCCCAGGCTGCAAGGTGCCAAGCTGGGGGCCCTGAGTCACAGAGCTGCCCCTCACCTGCTGAGTGACACAGGGCTCAGGTCTGGGTGCTCTGCAGTAGCCAGGCCTCCCAGCCCTGAGCTGCAGGCTGGACCTAAACCAGTTATACCAGTACCTAGCCCAGGGCAGCAGCTGCCAAGGCCACTTCCTCCCTCCACCTGCTCCCTGGTGGCGTTGGGGGGGTGGGGCATGGTTGGGGCCTTTAGGGGCCTTTAAGGCAGGGGGGGCTGGGGTGGGCAGGCAGAAACAGCCAGGGAGACCTCACCCCCCGCTGCAGTTTCCATCACGGGGGAGGAGGGGTGGGAATGGGGCCTCTGCATCCCGCCTGCCCTTGCCGTGGGCTGTGCTGGGAGGCAGAGCAGGTTGAGGCTAGCAGAGAGGCTGGACAAGGAAACAGGGGCCAGCTCCTGCCGTGGGGCGTCAGGATCCCAGAGGATCTCCACTTCCCGGGGCCTTGAGGGGGTACTGGGAGCTCCACTGAGGGGGGCCTTACCTTCTGTGGGGCTCTGGTTTCCCCACCCATCAAAGAAAGTGCCTTAGACCTCAGGATGGAATTGGGAAGCTAGTGGAATGCTCTGGAAGGTGAGGTGGGGTGAATTTGGGGGCTTCTAGGAGGGGGAGATGAGTCCTGGGTGTTTATTGTAAGGACTGATGCTGAAGCTATAACTCCAATACTTGGCGACCTCATGCGAAGAGTTGACTCGTTGGAAAAGACTCTGATGCTGGGAGGGATTGGGGGCAGGAGGAGAAGGGGACAACAGAGGATGAGATGGCTGGATGGCATCACGGATTCAATGGACGTGAGTCTGAGTGAACTCTGGGAGTTGGTGATGGACAGGGAGACCTGGCATGCTGCGATTCATGGGGTCTCAAAGAGATGGACACGACTGAGAGACTAAACTCACTGACTGAGGAGGGGGAGGGAAGTGAGTGGTCTTTCCTGGGTCAGCAGCTACGCTGGGGACAAGGGCAGATAAAGACAGGAGGGATGGGGGCGCTGGCCCGAGGAGGCCTCTGGGTATGTGCACTCTGCGAGGTGAGCAAACCTGCCTGGGGCCCAGGGAGGCAAGTGGCCAGGCTGGGAGGTGAAGCCCCAGTCCTGGTTCTGATCCTGACCCCCAGGGTCAGCAGGTGGGGCTGCCCCCTGCCCCACCTCTCCTCACACCCCAGGTGCTCCTTCTCACTCACGGCCCCTGACCCTCTCTCGTCTCTCCCTGGGCACACAGAGGCCCTCTCCCTCGTCCCGGGGCCCATCTACCGAACCAGGCTTCCGCCCGCGCTGAGCAGGGAGGGAGGTGGCCCCGGTCCAGGGGGAGCCTGCAGTCGCGGGCGGTGGGTTCCGTCCTTGACCCTCAGGCCTGGATACCCCCCTGAATCCCATCTCTTCGGGTCCTCTAGGTGGCTTTTCTTAATTCCTGGCTTCTAACACGAAGTGCTGGGCCCCAGCCCTCCTCTGGAGTAAGTAGTTCCCAGGACTTAGTAACCCCCACTGGAGAGCACGGCCCTGTTCTCCTCCAGCTCAGACCCCCCCCCCCCCCCCATCAGCCCACTTGGGAACTCCTTCATGCATCTACCGGGCACCAGACTCACCCTGGTGGGGACCCAACTCCTGCCAGTAGCCCGGGTAGCAGGGACCTCAGCGAGGCCCATGGCCCCGCCAGGCCCAGCCCAAGTCCAAGCATGGCCTAGCGTTCACACTTACACCCCAGCCATCAGCAAAACCAACTCAGATCCCGCCGCGGCCCTCTGCCCACCACGGCCGTTCCTGGTCCAGCGGCCGTACTCTCCCACCTGGACCGGTTCCGTCCCCACCTCTGGTCTCCCTGCTGTGGCCCCAGCCCCCGCAATCTCGACACAGCAGCCAGGTTACCCCGGGCCCCTGCTTGAGGGCTCCACGGCCTGACGCGCTGCCCACCCCTGCTCCGTCCACTCCAGCTTCACAGACCTCGCGTCCCCATGTGAGGGCCTTTGCCTCCCTGGAGGTCCTCCCGCCTGACATTTCAGGAATCCACGTGGTGTACGGCACTCGCTTGTCTAAGCCTTCAGACCCCGCCCACCGCATAGGCCATGCCCCCGGATGCCCACGCCCACCCGGAGGTTCCAGCCGGTTCCCCTCCCACCAGGTCAGGGTGCCCATAGGGAAACTAAGGCCCGGAGGGCGGCGGAGCCGGGCTGAGGGCCCAGCTGGCCAGCCCCAACCCCAGCCCGGCCCGCGCCCCGGACACTCACCCGCAAGAGCTGCTCAGGGTTCCACCGAGCAGGGAGCCGAAGATGAGACCCACACCGAAGCACAGGCCCAGCCGGCCCAGGGCCGCGGGCCGCTCCTCAGGTGTGGACAGGTCCGTGATGACCATCTGGGCAGCTGGCGGGTGGGACGCGGGCTGAGCCGCGAGGACCCCTTACGGAGCCCAGGCCACGCCTCCCCACCGAACCCCGCTCCCCACGGGCCACGCCCCTCCGCTCCTCCGACCTGCACCCTCCCTGTCACCCCACCCCGCGTCACCAGCTGCACCCCGACTTGTTCCCAGGCCGCATGCTCCCCACCCCCTCTACTCAGCCCCGTGGAAGCACAGCCCACCTCGCACATCACCCCTCCATCAGCGTCCAGGGCCCCTGAGGGTGGCGTCCGCCCCGCCCCCGGCTCAGGTCACGCCCACACCAAGCCCCCCGCCCCGCCCCCCGCCCCCTCCAGTCCAGCCCTGGGCCCCGACAGCTGGGACATGTTGCCGAGGGCGCCCTACCTGGCAGCGTGTGCATGAGTGCACCCGGCAGGCGCGAGGCGAAGAGTAAGGCCACGCCAGGCAGGGCGGGGACGCAGGCGGCCGCTAGGAGCAGGTAGAGGGCGGACGAGGCCAGGAAGGACAGCGTGAAGGCTGCCCGTGCCCCGTGCTGGTCTGCGAACCTGGGAGACCCACATCCATGACCGTCACTGGCAGAAGGCAGGGCTGCCCCTCTTCTGCCCCACACCCGTCCCTTGGGATGGCTCAGGAGCTGGGCCGCAGAGCGGTCCCGGTGTTGTGAGGGTGCCGAAGGGCCTGGGTCCACGCCTCCCTCCTCGCAGGGCCTGTTTCTCCACCCTTCCAATGTGGCAGTCTTCAGTGACCTTGGGGAGTCTGACCCACTTGGTCACTCCCTCTCCTAGTGAGTAACTTGCGGGATGCATGCTTACAGAAAGCTCTTCCTGGGTGCAAGTGGGGAATGCCCCCACCCCCGAGACCCCTGCTCTGTCCTGCTCTACTGGGTCTGGAGCCCCTTCTCTTCCTTGGAGTGCCTCGGAGACCTGACTCCTGCCACACTGATCTGTCCACTCCAGGGTTTGCAGGAGGGTAAGCCCAGCGCCCCCAGAGCATTAAGGCGAGTGGGAGTCCCAGTCCCCAGAATTCGCTTTTCCAGAAAAGTTGCTGGTGGAACCCCCCAGCTCAGTAGAGCGGGGCATTTATAGCCATGAGACCGTCACCAGTTACATCCTCTCTCCAGCCACAAGCCAGAATTAGTGGCGGTTATGGGTCGGGACAGGAGAAGGCAATGGCACCTCACTCCAGTACTCTTGCCTGGAGAATCCCATGGACGGAGGAGCCTGGTAGGTTGCAGTCCATGGGGTCGCTGAGGGTCAGACACGACTGAGTGACTTCACTTTCACTTTTCCCTTTCATGCATTGGAGAAGGAAATGGCAACCCACTCCAGTGTTCTTGCCTGGAGAACCCCAGGGACCGGGGAGCCTGGTGGGCTGCCGTCTGTGGGGTCGCACAGAGTCCGACACGACTGGAAGCGACTTAGCAGCAGCAGCAGCAGCAGCATGGGTCGGGACACCCTGGGAGCTAACCCAGCAAAGTTGGAGCAAGCTCCAGGAGATGGTGAAGGTCACAAAGAGTCAGATACAACTGAGCCACGGAACAACAAAGGGTCAAAGTTCATCCGTGCCTCAGGGGCTGCCATCCCTCTAGTGGGGCCCAGTGTGAGGTCTGGGAGCCTGGAGTCACCCAGGCCGTGACCTCCCAAGGGAAGGTCTGAGTCATCACGGGACGAGGGCCCCCAAACTTCCCCATCCCGCCGCACCTGCCGAACACAGGCCCGCCCAGAAGCTGCAGCACGCCAAACACAGTCTGCTGGTGGCCAAAGGCGACGGGATCCAGGCCCAGGCTCCGGGAGAGGTACTGAAACACAGGAGGGGTCCACGGGAGGGGCCCGGAAGGACCCCAGCACCTGCGATCCTGGGCCTTGGTGGGAAGGGGGAGGCGGGAGAGGTACTGAAACACAGGAGGGGTCCGCGGGAGGGGCCTGGAAGGACCCCAGCACCTGCAATCCGGGGTCCTTGGTGGGAAGGGGGAGGAAGGGTAGCCCTGAGCAGTGTGTGAGGGAATCGAGGGTCTGGCTCTGACCGCCCCATGATGCATCTGCGGTGACTCGTGACCCTGGACTCAGCTGCTTATATCGTAGTGGGCAGCCTGACAGGGCCTCTGGGTCCAGGCTCCAGGGACTCAGAGCTCAGTGAAGGCAGCTGCTGGCCCCCTTCCCTTCTTCGGGACACACCTCAAGGGTGTGAGGCAGACCCCATCTTGCCCTGGCTCAGCACTCGGTGTCTAAAAGCCCTCGGACCTCAGCACGTCCAGAACTGACTCCTGGTTTTCCTCTAAGACCAGCTCCTGCTGATGCTTCCACCCTTGGGGTCCCTGCAGCCCCTCCTGGCTTCAGCACCTTCTCCCCTCCAGCACTGGTCCCACAGCTGCCCCGGGGCCTTTGTACTGGCCAGCCCACTCCCATGTCTCCTTTAAGGCTTTGTACAGGGTTGCCTTCTTAGGGCAGCCCCGCTGACCCCAAACCCGCCACACTCCTCAGCAGCCCCAGGTCCCCTCCTGCAGCACAGTCTAACGACTCATTGTCTGCTGTCGGTGGGTGTCACCTATGCTCAGGACCACCAGCGGTGGGGTGCCTGTGGCCTAGTCCGCGTTGTGCTCTGCGGTACTCTGAGCTCTGAGGACAGGCACTTGGGGTACCTGTGAGCATTTGTGGAGCAGACACATTCCACCCCCCAGGAGAGCCGGTCGGAGGGCAGGTGGCACTGGGAGCCCCAAGTTCTCAGGATTTCATGTTTGCTCATCACCCCAGCACCGGCTCTCTGAAGGGCAGCGGGGCGCCTGCTGGGGCCCCTTGGCTGCCAAGGAGGGGATACAGGGCTTAGACCAGCCCGGTGGAGATAAGCCGGGCTTGGGAGGCGGGGGAGCTGGGCTTGCGGTTTGGCCAGGGACCCCCACCATGGCTGGATTTGTGACAATGTCCATACCCACTCCCACCCAGATCCCCAGGCCCAGGCTGCTTATGAGAATCTCCTGGGGAATTTTAAAAAGCGGCCAGTGGCTAGGGCCACGGTCCCACCCAGACCAGGCAGACAAGGGCCTCTGGAGCGCCAGTCTTCCAAAGTCCACTGGGAGCTGCTGCCCCAGGAGGGCGAGTCCCAGCGGGCCAGCTGCACATGGGGGTGTGGAGTGAACAGACGGGACTGCATGGGGGAGGAAGCCGAGTGGGTGGCACCAGCGAGCCATGGGGGCCACAGAAACCCAGGGGCTGCCGGGGGCCAGGCAGAGTCCAGACCAGGGCAGGCAGCAGAGAGCCAGCCGGATTAGCCCCGCCCTCACATCCTGGCTGGGGAGACAGCGATCCAAGACCATGGCATACAGTGCGGGTTGTGGGCAAGCCTCAGGAGGCCGGACCAACCAGGACCCGAGGGGAAGTGACTCCG
The DNA here is from genome assembly GCF_014754425.2 of Oryx dammah. NCBI lineage: Eukaryota > Metazoa > Chordata > Mammalia > Artiodactyla > Bovidae > Oryx > Oryx dammah. The sequence goes on from NW_024070199.1 coordinate 47,046,100, forward strand.
GGTACCTGGCGGGTGCTAGGGGGAGGGCCCCGCGGCGGGGGGGAGCCCTGCGGAAGAGGGCTGAGCGGGACTAGGAAGTGAGCCGCGTGGGTGTCAGGCTGGTGGGTGAAGAGGGCCAAGGCCCCCAGCTGGGGCGGGAGCAACAGAGCCCAGGACTTGCTGATGGGGGGCCCAAAGGCACAGTCCCCGGGTACCTCACCTGGCTCAGCTCCAATGTGGCAAGGGGCCCCAGAGAGAGGAGCCTGGCACCATCAGGCCGAACCGCGGGCCCCGCCAGGGCCCGAAGGAGGGTGAGGGGGCCGGGCCAGGCGGCCGGGGAAGGTACTCACGGGCATGATCGAGAACTGCATGAAGAGGCAGGTGAGCTCCAGGGCTGCCAGCACGTACGTGAGCAGCACAACCCCCGAGCGGCCCAGGGCGCCCATTCCGCTGGGGGCCCCGACTTTCCGCATGCTGGGCAGGTGTTGCTGGAAGACCCTGCCGGGATAAGAACGGGAGGCTGCAGGAGCGGGCAGGGAGCAAAAGTCCTCCTGAACTGGGCGAGGGTGCTGAGTCATGGGGCGGGAGGCGGGCGGCACCCAGAGGGCCCAGGGGAGAGGTCGGGGTGCTGGACTCTCAGCGGGGCTCTTCAGCCTCTCGCTGCCGAGCGACCTTGGGCCAGTCTTGCTCTCGGAGATCAAGTGTCCCTCCCCTCCTCGACGGACGACTCTGGGGCTCTGGGCACACTGCCACCATGGATCCAGACGGGAGCCTCCTGTCCAGCATGGGCTGGGCTCAGGGCCTGACTTTGAGATGGAAACCGAGGCCAGAGTGGTCGCTGACCGCAGCTCAGGTAGGTGACTCGTGTGTGTGTTTGTGTGTGTGTGTGTGTGTCGGGCGGGTCTTTAGGCCCACAGGGCCCCGCTTCCATCGCCCCCGTGAAGCGCTTCTCAGCCGACAGCCTATTTTGCCCAGCTCCTCCACCAGGCCAGAGGGCCTTCTGGAGCGCCTGCAGGTGGGCAGGAGGGGCAGCTCAGCATTCCAGGGCCCCCAGGCAGGGTAGCCAGGCCCTGTCTGCTCCCCACACCACCCCCCACCAGCTGTAGTCAGAGTCTGCTGTTCCATGGAGGCCTCCACCAAGTTTTGCCAAATGAACACCCAGCTGTACAGTTGGGACCAAGGGTCGCCTTCAGAACCCAGACCCAGGGGTGGGGAGAGGGGTGACATCAAAGAGGGACCAGGGGCTGTGCCCAGACTCCCCATCCTGGGGTGCAGGGGACTTGCGAGGAGCGGGGGCAGAGGGTGAGAGCAGCAGGTCAGGGGCACCTGGCTGGCAGGGTGCTGAAGGGAGCTCGGTACCTGCCTTCCCAGGGGTCGGCTTGGGCACCGTCCTGGAGAGGTGAGCCCTCGTGGGGTGAGCTCCGCCCGCCTGCCCTTCCGGGGCTGGGCTCAGGCTCCGCCCGCTCAGGGCACCCTGGGGCACCGACCCTCCCGGGTAGTTCCCCGCCCCCGAGGCCAACCCGGACACCCCGCCCCCGCCCGCGACCTCCGCGCTCTCGTTGGCCGAGCCCGACACGCCCCCCCCCCCCCCCCCCCCCCCCCCCCCCCCCCCCCGGGGGCCC